>NC_142127.1:45469772-45772803 GCF_024610735.1 Ursus americanus
AAACCTAACCAAAGAGGTGAAAAACCTGTACTCTGAAAACTATAAAACATTGCTGAAAGAAATTGAAGATGATACGAAGAAATGGACATTCCATGCTCATGGATTAGAAGAACAAATATTGTTACAATGTCTATAGTACAGATTTAATGCAGTCAATAGCAAACATCAATAGCATTTTTTCACAGAACAAGAACAAAAACTCCTTAAACTTGTATGGAACCACAAAAGACCCAAATAGCCAAAGCAAATTTTGGGGGAAAAAAACAAAGCTGAATTTATCACAATTACAGGCTTCAAGTTATATTACAAAGCTATAGTAATCAAAACAGTGTGATACTGGTACAAAAACAGACACATAGATCAGTGGAACAGAATACAAAACCCAGAAATAAACCCACAATTATGTAGTCAATCTTTGACAAAGCAGGAAGGACTATCCAATGGGAAAAACACAAGTGTCTTCAATGACATTGGGAAAACTGGACAGCTACATGCAAAAGAATGGAACTTTCTCACAACATACACAAAAAGAAACTCAAAATGGATTAAATACCTAAATGTGAGACCTGAAACCATAAAAATCCTAGGGGAGAACAAATGCGGTAATGTTTCTGACATCAGCTGTAGCAACATTTTTTCTAGATAGGTCTCCTGACACAAGGGAAACAAAAGCAAACATGAACTATTGGGACTACATCAAAATAAAAAGCTGCTGCACAGTGAAGGAAACAACCAACAAAACTAAAAGGCAGCCTACTGAATGGGAGAAGATATTTGCAAATGACATATCCAGTAAGGTTTAGTATCCAAATGTATAAGCTACTTACAAAACTCAACATCCCCCCAAAAATGAATAATCCAATTAAAAAATGGACTGAAGACATGAACAGACATTTCTCCAAAGAAGACATCCAGATGGCAAACAGACACATGAAAAGATACTCATCATCAGGGAGATGCAGATCAAAACTACAGTGAGATATTACCTCACACCTGTCAGATTGGCTAAAATAGAAAACACAGGAAACAACAGATGTTGGCAAGGATGTGCAGAAAAAAGAGCCCTCTTATACTGTTAGTGGGAGTGCAAACTGGTGCAGCCACTTTGGAAAATAGTATAGAGGTTCCTCAGAAAGTTAAAAATAGAACTACCCTGTGATCCAACAGTCAAACTTTTGGGTATTTACCTGAAAAACACTAGGTCAAAGGGATACATGCACCCCTATGTTTATAGCAGCATTACTTAAAATAGCCAAATTATGAAAGCAGCCCAAATGTCTATCAGTAGATGAATGGATAAAGGTGTAGTAGGTGTCTACAGTGGAATATTATTCAGCCGCAAAAAAGAATGAAATCTTGACATTTTCAGTGACATGGATGGAGCTAGAGAGTATCATGCTAAGTGAAATAAGTCAGAGAAAGACAAATACTGTATGATTTCACTCATGAAATTTAAGAAACAGACTAAAATGAGCAAAGGAAAACACACACAAATCAAGAAACAGACTCTAAACTATAGAGAACAAACTGAGGATTACCAGGGGGAGGTGTTTGGGGGGATGGGTGAAATAGGTGATGGGGATTAAAGAGTATGCTGGTGATGAACACTGGGCGGTGGATGGACTTGTTTAATCATTGTTTTGTACATCTAAAATTAATATACCACTTAATATATTGTAATGTAAATTTTTTAAATTTTTTAAAACTTTAAAAAATATTCTAAAGAACAACTATCACATTTTTTTTCCAGTTTCAGTATGTATTCGATGAGGTCTGTAAATAAATACTGCACATGTTTAATGTAACTTAAAAAAACGTATGGTAAAATATCCACTACCCACAAATCATCCAATCTTCAAAGAATGCTCTCTCATCCTCTATTCTATGTCCTTGGCATTTACATATAAAATTATTATGCTTTATAAACATTTAGGAGATAGGGCAAATTTCAGTAAGGGATTTATATGACTCAGTCCCATCCTGGAGAATTCATCTTCTGCCTCAGAGGCTCTCCCTGTCAGTCTTAGGTTTATTAGAGAATCTTGAACTTTCCAGGGGAACTGGAAAGGTGAAAATGGAGAGAGTTCAGGAGTTTGGGTATAATAGAATACCAACAATTTTGGCCAAAATTCACCATGCTTTAATTTTTTTTAAAGGATTTTTACTCATCTGCATTTGATATTCTTAAATTAATCGCATCAAGGAAATAATAATTTAAAGAAAACAGAAATCATAAATCATAACTTGTTCTATTTTCCAAAATAAATAGTGTTTGAAGATTTTTCCTCCTTTGTTAATAGACGCTGAAGTTACTCCCTTCCAAGTTACTTTGTCATAACTTGCCAATTCATTAAGCTTTCCTGAATTTATGGCCATCTGTTGTTCTATTTTTGCTCGAGCAGAAGAATGCAAAAATGCATTAAACTACATGGTGATTCATTTTGCACCTTACTCAAAACTGGCAGTTTCACAATTAAAATGAAATTGTTATCTTGGTAGATGGAATGATGCTCAATGAAGCGTCATTTCATCTTCTGTTGACTCCAGAAGATCTGCAATTAACCTTACTAAAACTGCCTGATTTGGCCAAACATGAAGTGTTGATTTAGCAAGTTGGGGTGCTACTTTTTTCTCCCATTAAGAAGAAAGGAAAAGAGAACACAAAACAAAGACAATGGAAAGAGGAAGTGAAGGAAACTAAATCTTTTATCACAGTCTGTATAATAATGCCTGAATTCCAAAATTAAGTTCAATGGGTGCCTTGTTCCAAATAAAATGCAAAGATACAGAAGAAACAACACAGCCTTAATAATAATTTCTGCCTGAAGGTTTGCATAAAGGAGACCAGACACAATGCATAAGTCCTTTGGGCTCCCAAAGACACAGATGATAAGACTAGGACCATGAAATACCGACATTAGAGCTCACAATATTGACTAAGCCATGCCCTAAAGTTCATTAAGTAATAACTAGTCCTTCAGAGAACCTGCTTGGAGAAGGAAATAGATCAGACCATCAGGTGTGGAGTTCCTGCAGTGAAGAAGTCTTAAAGCTAAATGGGAACAAAATTATAAAGAGGAAACATACATATTTAACCTGTTTCTTTCTTCTAACTTGCCTGTTCCTTACCCTATGAAATCTGATATATATACAGGCTGTTAGACTAAAGTGGAAATCATGCAGCTGAAAATGTTTCTGCTATAAGTGATATTCCCTAAGCTATTCTTTATCTTTAGTTCTTTCTGAACCTCTCACCTTCTACATCAACTTTTCCACCTTAGTTTCTTTAGTCTCACACAGCTCATCTGCTGTCAGGGCTTCATCCATTGAGGGGGATCCATCTGGAGCCTTAATTTATTCATCAAAATAGTGACTTCAAGGATTTCTGTTTCTACTGGATCTTTCCATGTGGAATGCAACAAACAAACAAACAAACAACCCCCCCCCCACACAAAACCCTCCTGGATCATTTGGTCTTCACCACCATAGCAGCCCCCTATGCCCCAGTAATTACCAATTCTGCCAAGAGCACTGTCCTTCTAGTCTCATGTTTTTCACATTTTTTAGTCATTTTAAACTTTCTCTACTGTCTAAATCCTTATCATGTCACACGTGGATTCATCCAGCTACCCACCAAAGCTTCCATGATTATTCTTTTTTTTCCTTCTACTATCAGAAAAATATGTGCTAGAACATTCTTTGGCATTAATTCTCCATCCAAAAGCCATTAGTGCTCCTCTTTGACTCATAGCATGATATCCAGACTCCTCAGACTATCAAAGTCTAGATGAGTGTTACTAAAAAAAAATTCCCCCAACATTCCACATAATCAAATCTTGTTTTAAGTCTTCCACAATGTGAACTCTTACCAAGCAGGGGGGTTCTTAGTATTGCTGCTGAAACAAATTACCATAAACTTTGTGGCTTAAAATGACAGAAATATATTTATTCTACAGTCTGGATACCAGAAGCACAGAATGAATTTTAAGGAACTAAAAGCCAGGACTGCTCTCCCGCACAGGTTCTCTGGGAGAATCTATTTCCTTGACTAGCCAAGCTTCTAGAGCTGCTTTCCTTGCATCCCTCCATCTTCAAGGCCAGCAGTACATCTTTAAACCTATCACTTCTCCATCTTCACTTTGCCTTATCCTCTCTGGTAGAGTCCCCTTGTGGTTCCCTCTTACAATACTTACGGTTGCATTTAGGGCTCACCCAGGTAACCTAGAAAAATCTTTCCATCTCAAGAATCTTGATTACATTGGCAAAGTCCCACATAAGGTAACATTAACCAGTTTTGGGAATTGTATGGGAGTATGTTTAGAGACCATTATTCAGCCTACCAGAGCAGATAATGGTCTCTATGCTATTTTTAAGGCAAATCGTATGTGTCTTGTACAAGTTCCCCTACCTCATCCTTATCCATACCCTGGAATGCCTTTCTATCAATGGGCAATATGGTTCATTTTCCTGGGCAAAAATCATGTAATGGTTTTATATAAGAAATATTAGATAGTATCTTGTACTGCTCAAGTGAATTCATAGGCATTCTGTAGGATATAAATATGCAGTCCTACCTTTCCCAAGCAAAATTTTTACTGAGGAAACAAATAGGTGTTGAATAAATACTGGAGGAAGAAGTTATTTATAGGCACCATCTCCATTTACTCACCTTCATTTTTTGTCTTCAGTCCTCTCTCACTCTTCACCAATACTGCTCTTGCCAAACACCACAGTGGCGTCTATGTCAGGCTAAGTCCATATGCTCACTTTTGTGGTTTTATTTTACCTAATTTTTCAACAGCACTCAAGAATGTCCCCTTTCTATCTGGAAGGGCATTAGTATTAGTATTAACACTAATATTAGCATTAGAGAGTTCTCCAGAGAAATAGAACCAGTATGATGATATATATAGATATCAGTCTTGTGCACACACACACAGAGATACCTGTGTGCGTGTATAATATGTATGCATATTATATATAACTATATGTTATGCAGATAATATATATGCATATATATATATATATGCGCCATCACATTTGGTAACACATTTTCTAGGAATTTTTGTGGCATTGTCATATTACTCTCTAAGAAATCTCTATTGTGAAGGGCACATATTGCAATGAGCACTGAGTGTGACATGCAAATAATCATGGAACACTACATCAAAAACTAATGAAGTACTATATGGTGACTAACATAACATATGAAAAAGAAAAAGAAATCTCTGTTGCATATGTAATTTTTGGGGGATGCTGGACCTAATTCCAATGTGTGGAGGGGAGTAATTTCTCCCACCCCAACTAGTAATTCTCTGACACCAGCTGGGTGTCCTACAGTTCAAGTCAACTCTGATCCTATCAGGTATTTCATATCATATTTTACATCCTTTTATTTTGTGCTTTTCTTGACCTATTTTTTATAGATATACTTTTTTTTTCTTTTGTGGGTCCTATTTTCTTATTCTTACATATTTTTTGTTTGTTTGTTTATCACTCACAGAGTCCTCCTTAACATTTCTTATAAGGCTGTTCTAGTGATCGTGAATTCTTTTAACTTCTGTTCATCTGGGAAACTCTTTATCTGTCCTTCTATTCTGAATGACAGCTTTGCTGGATAAAGTATTCTTGGCTGCATATTTGTCCCTTTTAGCACTTTGAATACATCATGCCACCCCTCTCTGGCCTGCAAAGTTTACACTAAAAAAGCAGTTCATAGCCTTATAGGGTTTCCTTTGCATGTAACTGTCTTCTTTTCTATTGCAACTTTTAAAATTCTTTATCACCATTTTTCCATTTTAATGACTATGTGTTTTGGTGTGGCTCTCCTTGGGTTGAATTTGTTGGGGGATCTCTTTGCCTCCTGAATCTGGTTCTGTGTTTCCCTCCCCAGATTTAGGGAGTTTTCGGATACTATTTCTTTAAACAGATTTTCTGCTCCTCTTTCTCTCTCTTCTCCTCCTGGGATTCCTATAATGTGAATGTTATTACGCTTGATGGTGTCACTGAATTCTCTAAGTCTATTCTCATTATGCGGTATTTGTTTGTCTCCTCTTCAGCTTGATTGCTCTCCATTATTCTATCCTCCAGGTCACTAATATATGCCTCTGCTTTCTGGAGCCTACTACTTATTCCATCTAGTGCATTTTTTATTTCATTTATTGAGTTCCTTATCTCCGATGTCATTTTTTTTATACCTTTGTTAAGGGTTTCACCGCTATCTTCTGTCCTTTTCTGAAATCCAGTGAGTATTTTTATGATCATTACTTTAAAATCTGTATCAACTGTATTATTTCTCTTTCACTTAGATCTCCTACTGTGATTTTGTCCTGTTCTTTCATTTGGGACATATTTCTCTGTCTCTTCATTTTGTCTACCTCTCTGTGTCTGTTTCTCTGTGTTAGGAAAGTCAGCTCTATCTTCCCTTCTTGAAACTAGTGGTTTTATGAAGAAGAGACCCTGTAGTGCCCTGCAGTGCACTGTCCTCCTTTCACCAGAGTCCCCTGAAATCCCAGTGGGGAGCATCAGGAGAGTCTCCTTTCGTGTTGCTTCCATCCTGTTACTGTGTCTGAGTTGTTTTTCCTTTCAGTCCAGAAGTCTGCAGTGGCTCTGCCTGTTGTGGGCTGTGCTTACTCTCTGTGATGGTGGTGAGACCGAGGCAGGCCAGGTCTGAGGGGGTTTGACTGCAGAAGGGCTCGGAAGCAGGGTGATGGTGTTAGCAAAATTTGCACTGAATGGCTAGTCCTAAGCAGATCGCCTACAGCCTGATGATTGCCCGGGTGTTGTGCTTAGCAGCAACAGTGGTGGTGATGGTGGCGTGGGGGGCTCTTGGCATCTGTGTGCAGGGTGGCTGGGCACGGTGTACAGGCAGTGTGATCAACATTTGCACTGAGCTGCTAGTCCTAGGCTGGATGCCCAGAAGCTTGTGGGTGTGGCCTCAGGGGTGCAGTGCAGGGAGACAGAGGTTGGGTGGGGTGTGTTCTTTAAAGTATTTTAAGCAAGACCTCTTACCCTCCTCCAGAGCCTATTAAAAGCAGGTTTTTCAAAGTGAGGATATACAGTATAAATAAAATAAGTAAAGTTGAACAAATTGCCGTAAAAGTTTGTGGGAATGCTGATCCATAACAAAGCTATGCCAACTACATGTTGACCCTTCCAATGGAAAGATTTCTCAGAGAAATTAGTAGATACCATCCTGTTCTTCACATCAGGACTATTTGTTAATATGTTTATTTTAAGCATAGATACTTTGCACTGCTTAGTAATTAGCGTGAATGATTCAAATGCTTGGTAACTTACAGATCAGTTTTTGAAATGATTTTCAAGATAAAAGCAATTAGGTCTTATCACAAAACGGTTCTTATGGTTTTAAGAAAAGCAAAAAAGTGGAAAATTTTAAGAACTGAGAGCTTCGATGAGATAAAGATTATGAGTGTCCATAGAATACTATAACATAGAGGCTAGTTTGAATTTGTGTGTCAGTTCAGTGATGTGGCAAGGCTGGAATCCAAATTACGGAGGGCTAATGAGAAAATGCCCAAGTAACTGTAGACAGGGGGCCACACTGCTTTTTCAGTGAGCTTAGCTAGAAATACAAGAGAAGAAAAAAATGAGAGGATGTTTTTAGAATCAGACTTCAGCATATTTGGTTGAATAAGCCATACAAAAGGGGCATTTTATTAGTAAAATAAAATCTTAATTCTATTTGGTATCACCAATATCACTATATCACTAATATCACTATATTCGATATGCCAAGAAGATTGCTGTCGGTTCCAGTTTGGTAAAGGATTTCTCCCCCCTTCGTCTACAGCTTTCATGTTTTTCTTGAGTCCTGTATTTGCACATATATCAACAATGTTAGGTGGAATATTCATAGGCTTGGAAATTATGCAAAAATGTTTTATAAAGTGACTACATTCAGGAATAGAGAAGATATCTAAGCCCTCCACAGAAGGTTTATGTTGGAATCTCAGAAATATATTTGACTGTTCTCTGAAATAAGAGTTAACAAAAATCAAAGTGTCATATACACCCCCAATATTCTTTCCTCCACTAAAATACGGAACCACTTTATAGATCAACTTTGTCTAAACTTAAATTTTATGCAATATAATGTACTTAATAGAAATGAAACTTATTAAGTGTAATTTCTTCAGGCATTTACAAATTTATGAAGCAGATAATATAAAAATGGTGGCCCTAAGCATCAGACTTCCACAAAGGAAATAATGTATCTATATTGGAAAAGAGTCAAGCAAAAACAATCATCTAGTCAACAAGTATTTACGGAATGCTAGGTGCCATGCTGGAGATAGATGGTGACCAAGATAGAAATGACCCTTTTCCCTTCTCAAACTTACAATCTAAAGCAGTCTTTGTAAGACAGCGGTCATTTGATGTATATTAAAATACGTATTTCTGGCCCTACCTCAGATCTACTAAATCAGAACTTGGGAATCTAACCAAAAGCAGCCTGAGAAATTCTTAGGCACGCTGAAGTTTGACATCAATATTCTAAAAAGGAGTTTCCGTGGAGCATTATTATATAAGAGTGGACCTGGAAAGTGGTGGCTCTCTTTCTTGTTTATATGGTAACTCCACCTACCGTATGGTATCATAGAAAGAGGTCAAGATTTTGAAGATACAGGTTCTGTCAAAGAAAATTGCACTGGAAAAGTTGAATACAATTTTCCTTAATTGTTTAAGACCATTGCAATAGGGGAGAGAGATTGGGCTTAATTCCACTGAAACAAAGGTGTGGGAGAGTTTTAGGCACCGTGTGAGCTAGTTGAAAGGTACAGGGTGGGGGTGCGGCCATTAGTGGAGACATTGGTCAGTGTGATGAGACCATCGGTGTTTACTAATAGGCAGTTATCAAATTTAGGCTACTACCCTCCCACAGAGAATGGGAAATAGGGGCATTATCTTTCTCTGATTACAAGCTGAGGGAAACATCAGGGCTGTTCTTGGTCTGTTCCACCGCTGCTTCTCAGTAACTGTATGAATCTGAACAGGCCATTTTCCCTCTCATGACCAGGACAATGAGGGCACTTGATAACAGGGTTTCCATTAAAACCTCTAATGCTGGGGCGCCTGGGTGGCTCAGTCGTTCAGTGTCTGCCTTTGGCTCAGGGTGTGATCCCTGCAGTCTGGGATCGAGCCCCACATCAGGCTCCTCCGCTAGAAGCCTGCTTCTTCCTCTCCCGCTCCCCCTGCCTGTGTTCCCTCTCTTGCTGGCTGTCTCTCTCTGTCAAATAAATAAATAAAATCTTAAAAAAAAAAAACCCTCTAATGCTAAAAGTCTGTGTTTCAAAGGCTGTTATTTAGCCACTGTGCACTATTATTGCCTTAATGATTTTTAAAATATTGAAATAATTTTGAAATTATTTTTAAATAGCCTCTGGCTCTCCCTGAAACTCCCACAACTTTCCAAAATACAGTCAGGCTTCCAAGATTCAGTGTTAAGAAATGTGATATTAGTTGTTAAATAAATTAGTTGTTAAATATTTTGAATATCACTTCTTTATGTTACAATCTACAGTGACTCAGAAAATGACTCTAGTAAAAAACATGGCATTTGAAAAAAAAAGGAATTCCTAAGATTTCAATATGTCATATATCTCTAAGAATCTTACTAGCCGCTGTAATCCTTTATACTTGTAAAAAGTCCCTGATAGTCTATATTTGCTTCCTAGACATTGAATTTTTTCCTTTATGTTCAATTAAAATCTATTGATTTTGTCCCTGTGCAAAATGTGCGGGAGACCACAAATGAATCAAAACATTAACTTTCTTTGATGATTTCTTAGTCTACTAAAGGAAGACAGATGAATGACTTACTTACCAAATGCTGAGAGAATGCATGATTAATTCGGATTATAGGTGATAGGTTTCAGCTGAGATGTTTGGGAGAATTAAGACCATTTCTAGTAAGATACATTTGGGGATGGTTGCTTGGATAGAAGATGATTTAGGGGACCTAATGGAATTTTCATCAAATTTTTGAAAGTTTCTCAAGTGGAAGAAGGATTAGACTTGTTCCGTAATGGCCCTAAGGCTTAGAACATTCTCAGTGGGGGGAAATTACAGGGATATTTGGGGTTGATGTAAGAAATACTCTTTAAAATCAGAGCTAATGCAAATTCCCCATTCTGTACTTCTGTAGCACCACTGCCAGAGCACTTTGAATTAATGTCGATGAGTTAAGTTAAAGATTAATTCATTGGACTTTCTCACCAGAATATAAGATCCTGGACAAAGACAGCGTCGGTTTAAGTCCAATATCTGGTAACTTTTCTAGCACATAACTATCAGTTTGTGTCAAGTGAATTAATTAATTAATAAAAGTGAATCTTTTTTGATAATATTCCAGCCCAGTCTGGAGGGCCCATTCGTAGAGATAGGAGAAGTTCAGGCATAAACAATCATTTAGATGAGATGAATTATCATAGCCCAACCAAAATTAGTCTTGTTAAAACACGGTTCTCTAAAGGTCCTGGTTGCACATTCTTCCTGTTAAAATCTAGATTTCGGCATCCAGGTTGGTTTACACAAATCAGATATGCACAACAATAGCTCAAGAAAGCCTTTAAGTCCTAATGAAGATATAAATGCCTAGTTGAGAATGAATAAATTGATATTCAAGAATGATTACTTCCTATGGATTTATTGTACAAATATAAATAGTATAGTTAGGCTCTGATATAAACTTACTTATCATGGGAAGAGGGCAAAAGTCTCCCACCCAATCAAACCAAAGAGTCGGTATACTTCTGGTTCACTTGCTTATCGTAACACTCTTTATAGTAAGTCCAGCCACTACAAATTAGAGTTGGTATGTAAGATGAAAATTATTTTCAAGTCTGTGTCTAAGGAAATACTCTATTGCTGGCCTAGTATGCACTACTCTTTCAAGCCTTGCTGTGTTTATCTGTCTCCCACTCTTAGGAACGTAAATTGGGCTGGGATTTTCTAGTACTGTAATCAGGTCCTTTAGCACTGTTTCTGAATAATATCTGCTAATATGATTCTTCAGAATTCACATTAATACTCTTATCAAGTGGTTTGATATTTTAATACATACTCAGATTTCTGACTTACTACTTAGGAACTAATGTTTCACAAAAGTAGGACTTGTTCTCTGGTTGAGCATGCTGTTTTCATTTTACATGTCCTGAGTCTTTGGAGGTAAGAGGGAAACATTAAACTCATCTTGTGGAAAGAAACTCTTGGGATCTCATGTAAAACTGGATCCCACACCGGGCAGAAGCAGTGATTCAGTGACACATCTGGTTCCATGCCATTGAACTATTCTCCTCCAAACCCCAGAAACTCAAAGAATGATCCCATTCCAACATTACATGGACATTATCATTCAGCATACCAAGTTCAGTTGTGAATCTTTAGTTTGACCTTATAATTAAAGGCCTGAATGAAGTTGAGAGGTGTGGTGATTGCAAAAGGTATGACTTTAAGCAGCAGCAAAGCGATGGTGATTCCTGCTTGGTTTTAATTCTAATGTGTTCTAATGTATTTTAATATTTAATGTTTGTTTTTATAAGAATCAGAATCAGTCCTGCAGTAGTTTGGTCTTGAACTTTATCATCTCTTTAACTAGTTACTCTACTTGTCAATATTCCAATTGAGTATCATTTCCGGATATATTAAGCAGAGTGGTTAATAGGAGCTTAAAAAAATGAAGTGACACCCGATCTGTATCTTTTTTCTGTATTATGTGGAACTGCCTCTACTTCCTGACCAAAAGCCAGGATCTATTTTGTCTGTCAGGTTCTCTGCACCTACTGTTCTTGTCACTCTGTCATAGATGGAAATTAAGTTGATTTGACAGGATTTATTTTTTACAGTACCAAGCAGATTTTACCCGGTACCCATGATTTTCTAGGTGCTTGCAAATTGATTTTTTGATGATATGTTTCAGTACGTTTCCAAGTAAGTAGTGATGATGACAGGTCTGATAGTTTTTAGGGTTTTTTTTTTTGTTGTTGTTGTTGTTTTATCTTCCCAGGGTGGGAAAAAGAAATATACTGAGATAAATACTGCATTTAGTCTTTCTAATAAAGTTGAATCTCCAAGTCCTTTTTAAATTGAAAGATGTTGAGCTGTTAATTGTTCTTCATTGACTTTGGCGAATTCTTGAAAAAAAAAAAAAAAAGTTTTAAGTCACCAGAACCTGAAGTTCAATATAATCAGTTTATAAAATTAGTCTTACAATAGAATCCTTGTATCACACCCTTTATCTTTTCTACGTGTCATAGCTATTCTATATTTTAAGCTTTCAAATGAGTCCGGTGAAACTTACCATTTGAAGACTGGCTAACCTGCATCTGTTTGTATAATTTATAGTCCTTTTAAGGTAACAAAATCCATTGGTTAAACATGTAGGATTTAAGATATTATGCTACAATGTATTTCTACCATTGGATTCATTCATCGAAAAGACAAAAACAAACCAAAAAAAAAAAAAAAAAAAAGGCAACATTCTCCTGAGTAATATATCATTGTAACAATTACATGTGAAAGTCTCCAGACTGGAACAGCATCTATTAGAAAGACGAAATAAAAGTCACATGGTTATTTAGATATTGTGATTACAATCTCTGAGGAGAAAGATTTTTAATAAACTCAAAATAATATCTAGCTTAAATATATATAATTAAATTTTCCTTAAAACTGTGGTCCTCTATAGTTTGTAGAAGAAGATAACTGATATTTTAAAGCACTTTTTGGATGCCAATCACTACACTTAAATACTGCTAATAAAAGCTAACATGCACTGAACACTTACTCCATACCAGGTACTATGTTACGTTCTTAATAAACATGATTTCATTTACTTAATTCATCTCATAAGAGTTCCATGGGAGATACTATTATCCCAATTTTTAGGTGAGGAAACTAATGCTTTGATATTTAAATAATGCATCTAATACCATATAAATACTGGTGGTTGAATAGCAGTTTGAAGCCGGTTGGTCTGAATGTGGACTCTGTATACTCGATCATTCCATAATAATGCCAAATATCCCAAACCCACACAAATGACTTTGAGTTAGATATTATGTTTATTTTTATACACATGGAACCCAACGTTCAGTGATGTTTAATGTATATTTCAGTCATATAACTCACAAATGTCACACCAGTTTCAAGTTCACAGTCTTTGAGTTAAAACATATCACCAGAAATCTGTAGGGAAAAAATGATAATAGCTAACTTAATACCACCCATTAATGCATCTGCAGCAAATTAACTTATTAGTTCCAAAATAATGAGCAGAATCTGGATCTGATAGGGCACAGTGCAGACAAGTTCTTCTAGAACTCAATCTGTCTACCTGTATACCCAGATAGTCAGGGTTATTTGGAGCAATCCAGTAGGTCCCTAGGCAGCCAAGAGGGAACATCTACAAAATTGGAGCATCTAGAAAAAAGTAAGATCTTCCTAAGAAAACATTATCTCTTCCACAGAGTTCCTACACAAACTTCTCTTTAGATATTTCTGACAGGACTCTATTTTTTCTGTTTCTTTTAAATAACATATAAAAGCATAGAATTATAGCATCACAGATGTATTCGTACTAAAACATTGTGACAGACACTGACTACTTCAAGACTGTGCAATTATTTGTCTTTCTTACTAAGAGAACCACAGTTTTACTTGGGGTGACAATGTGCCTAAGAAAAAGGCTTAATCTCCCAGGTTCCCTTGCAGATGGAACTGACACTGTTCTGGCCACTGAAATGTAGTTAGGAGTTTCTGGGGAGGAAATGAACAGAAAATAGCTTCACCAAGATAAACCTTTTGTCTTTTCCACTTTCTTTTTTCTTAGAACATGGTTGCAATTTATAGGAGTGTGGCAGCTTTCTTGTAAACTTAAGGATGGAAGCCACATGCTAAGGCTGATGAGGAAAGGCTGGTGGCATAACCTATCCTGGACGACTTCTGAATTCATTTGTGTGTGAAACTACCATCTTACAGTTTTCTGTTTAAACCGCTGAGGCGGGAATTTCTGTAATTTGTAACCATATGAAATGTCAGTGGATTCCCAAATGTTAAGTAGTACAGTAATTTTTAAATATTACAGTCATAATATGATTTTTTAAATTAATTCATATATAAGTATATATGATACTTATATAGATAATATATAAAATATAGTATTCTTTTTTTCATAATATTTTTATTATATTATGTTATTCACCATACAGTACATCCCTGGTTTTTGATGTAAAGTTTGATGATTCATTAGTTGCATGTAACACCCAGTATACCATGCAATACGTGCCCTCCTTACTACTCATCACCAGTCTATCCCATTCCCCCACCCCCCTCCCAAGTCAAGCAGAGAAAGACAATTATCATATGGTTTCTGTCATCTATGGAACATAAGAACTAGGAAGATCGGTAAAATATAGTATTCTAAGCAACTGAGTATTCTATTTCAGAAAAAAATAGAGACTCAAAATAAGACCGTGTTGTTTACTAAGGTTTGAGTTGCAGGCAGAAAGAGTGGGATGCTCATCAGCCAGAGACTGAAGACCACCACACTCTAAACCTATCAGAATTTCAGCTTCTCTTATAAATGAAGACCATCTTGTGGGAGGAGAGGCCTGGCAAAAGCCAGGTGGGACCGACAGGAGCTCAGGATACTCAGTACAGAGGGAAACATTCACCTACAGTTCTAAGTTAGCAATCTTCAAAAGGGATGAAAGAGTTTCTAGTAAAATATATGTCAAAGGGGTTTTTGTGTTTCCCTGCAACACATGAAGGGCTCGCTCATTTGCTATGACTCTTTCTTCTTTACTGACACACCATGCTGTCATTATGCAGAGGCTAATATCTTCACCATTGTCCTCTTCTCCAGGTCTCACAGGCCCCTCCACGGGACACTCAGTTCCCTGCAGAACACAATTTGCAAATTACTGATATAGCCTCTGTTTTATTGAGTGAGTCATGGCAGATCTGACTAGAGAGGTGTCCTGCCACAGATTCAACCTGTTTTTCTCGTGAGCTAGAGAAGTGGCCATGTTCACTACAGTGCAGGTGAAGAGCTCATTGAGAGCACCCTCCCTCAGCAAGACCTTGGGAGGCCTAAGAGCTATGTTAATAAAATCCGGAATTCAAGGTGAGTAGTCCCATTTAATGTTTTGAAAATGCTTTTTTTTTTTTTTTCTTAAAGACAAACAGATACACCTCTAAATATAGGGAGTCCCTGGAGGAAAGAAAGCTTTGGGATAATCTTGCTGAAACCAGTCCTGGCCCAATAGCCATAGGCTGGGTTTTGCTATGGGAAGTGGCTCTGTGTGTAAACACAGTTGTTCTGGGGCCCATGTTCTAATGAAAATAATTCTTGAGAATGACATCCCTCCAAAGAAAGAATTGCTGCAAATGGGCATGAGCTTCGACTGCATTGGACAGAGAAGAGGACTGTGTTCCTGTTCCCGAGCTCTGGATCAAACCATTGTGGACAGCTTTGCCCACAGGATTCCAAATGAAACACACTTTCCTGATTGACTGCAGCCTCTTCTTGAGGAGCCATCAGGGGTACTTGACTGTGGGTCCTTTATGATCTCTGTCTAGGACTCTGGATTGTGGACCCTCACCACCTGAATCCATTCCCCAAAGTGGGACCTAGTGTGTTTTGACTCACCTCTCACACTGAGGGTTTCCCAAAAAATGTGAAGGTGAAGAATTTATAAACTTTCTACTATCACCATGTCATTCAGGGATAGACTGGCCATATTCTTTAAACCCAAAACTCTGAAAGGACCATCCCAATTTACCTAAGTATAAAGAAATCAAGATCCCGAGAGACCAAGTGATAATATCTTCGGATATGCATTTGCCACTCGATAGCTGGTCTTCATGTCAGCATTTCTGGAATTTTCCTGAAAACGTCATCAACCACCTAATCCCATTTTGATCCTTTAACTTGAACCGACTGTTTCTAAAAATCAAATCCATCCTTAACAGATAGGTTGTCTTCACAAAAATTCAAAATTAATTCAATTTTATAATTTAAAAATTGATAAACTTTGAGGAAAATTTCAAATATGTTTTGATTGGTTTTAATGTTGTACTCAAATCTCTGTTCGATGTCTGGTGCCACATAAAGACATTCTTCTGATATTGTGTAAAACTTTTGAAGTTCCATATATTTTTTCTTAGAAGTGATCTATACAGCTATCTCAGGTCAAGGAAAGGATTATAAGTTACATTTTATCCCCAAGGAAACAGACTCAAGGCTATGTGTGGTGGCTGAATACAAAATCTAGGGCAACAGTCTCCGAGCCCTGAGTCCCCGTTTTTTGCTACCACTCCATTCACAGCATGTCTGTACTATCACGCATTCTTATTGTTCTCTTGTCTTTTCACTTACTGAATAAGAAGGTGATTTTAATTTTGTTGTTGATTGCCTAAGTTCTTTATATGTCCATCTGCATCCTTACTTACAAATTTAAGTAGCATCTGATTCTACATGTTTGAGATGGGCTAATATTTGTATTATATCATGAATTACCAAGTTTCCATTTTCCCTTGGTTTGTGCGTGTCTGTGTTGGAGGGCGGTTGTCAGGATGGTGGAGGCACTAGGGATCGGGTCCCTCTGCCTTCAAGACCACATACGAAAATTCTCTTCACCAAGAAGCCTATTTTATTTTATCACAATAAATTTTCAAGTGTACTTTCTACACTTCATGATTACTCTTTGCAGGATTTCCAGTGACTTTTTTATTATAATAAAATATATATATGAAATTTATCATTTAAGCTATTTTTAAATGTGCTGTTCTGTGGCATTAAGTTCATTCACGTTGGGGTGCCTGGGTGCTCAGTCAGTTAAGCGTGTGACTCTTTGTCCCAGCTCAGGTCTTGATCTCAGGGTCTTGATTTCAAGCCCTGTATTGGACTCCATGCTGGACATGCAGCCTACTTAAAAAAAAAAAAAAAAAATTGGGGGTGCCTGGGTGGTTCAGTCATTTAGGCATCTGCCTTTGGCTTAGGTCATGATCCTGGGGTCTGGGATTGAGCCCCACGTTGGGCTCCTTGCTTGGTGGGGAGCCTGCTTCTCCCTCTCCCACTACTGCTCCCCCTGCTTGTATGCTCTGTCTCTCTTTCTGTGTGTCAAATAAATAAGATCTTTAAAAATTTTTTTTTTCTAAAGAACATTCACATTATTGTGCAGATATCACCACCATCCATCTCCAGAATTGTTTCATCATCCCAAACTGAAACTCTGGGCCCATTAAACACTACCTCTCTGTTCTCCCCTCTCAGCCCTAGAATCACTATTCAATATTCTGTCTCTGTGAATTGGACTATTATAAGTACCTTATATAAGTCATACAATATTTGTCCTTTTGTGACTGCTTATTCCACTTAGTGTAACCTACTCAGTTTCATCCATGTAATAACATGTGCCAAAATTTCTTTTTTTTTTTTTTAAAGATTTTATTTATTTTTTGACAGAGACAGAGACAGCCAGAGAGAGAGGGAACACAAGCAGGGGGAGTGGGAGAGGAGGAAGCAGGCTCTCTTAGTGGAGGAGCCTGATGTGGGGCTCGAACCCAGAACGCTGGGATCACGCCCTGAGCCGAAGGCAGATGCTTAACCGCTGCGCTACCCAGGCGCCCAAAATTTCTTTTCTTTTTAAGGCTGAATAATATACCATTGTGTGTAGATACCACTTTTGGATGATCCGTTCATTCATTGATGGACACTTGTGCTGCTTCCACCTTTTGACTGTTGTGAATTTGCTGCTATGAACATAGGTAGACAAATACGTTTGCATTCCTGCTTTCAGTTCTTTCAGGTATATACTCTGAGGTGGAATCGTTGGATCACATGGTAGTTGTCCATTTAATTTTGGGGGGAAACACCATATTGTCTTTCAGAGCAGCTGTGCCATTTTACATACCTTCAGCAATATACAAGTTTTCCAATTTGTCCATAGCCTCACTAACACTTATATTCTGTATTTTCACTATTTTTTGGAAGTTATTTTTATAAATGTATTGTAAGTACTTAGCATAGTACCTCTCCCATAGTAAGATATCGTAAGCATTTATTGAATTAATGAATGCTGTTGAACTGTCATCAGTTCATTAACATTTCTGTTGATGTAGCAGGGTATTTTTAAAGATTTATTTCTTTTAGAGAAAAAGAAAGCACGTGGGTGCACAAGCAGGGGGAGGGGCAGAAGCAGTGGGAGAGGGAGAGAATCCCAAGCAGACTTCCGGCTGAGCTCCAACCCTGATGTGCGGCTTAATCTCACAGCCCTGAGATCACAACCTGAGCCGGAATCAATAGTTGTATGCTCAACTGACTAAGCCACCCAGGTGCCCCAGCAGAGTAGTTTTTAAATGTGGGGTCCATGGGCTTCCGTTATCAGAATCACTTGTGGTGCCTGTAAGAAGTCAGATTCCCAGGCCACATTCCAGACTTCTTGAATCTGGAATTCCCCAGTCAGGGCCTTGGGAATCTGCAGTGGTAACAGCATCGCCGGGGATGTTGGTGTGCAATAAAGGTAAAAAACAGTGCTTTTGACCAGGCTTAAATCCTTGAAGGCAGGACTTATCTTTTCTAATTCTTTGGCACTGCAAATGGTAAACTCTTAAAGTTTGCTTTTCTTTTTGTTATTAACACTGAGATTCATATTCTAAACCTCACAAGAGCAGGTTTTGGATGACTGTTTCCCTACAGATGTATTCTGAATATGAGAGTGGTAGAAACTTACCCATGTGACAGAACGTCGGCTTTGTGCTAAATAAGAGATATTGTCTGGTACCCAGCCTGCTTGGGATAATCCATAAAACATTTAATGAATATCTTCTTTTATGACATACTAATTATCCACATCCTGCAGACAGTTTCCTGGGATGCTGCAAGATCAGTCCTTTGAGCATGGGTTTTTGTTCTATAGAATTTGTAAACAAAAGCCATTTCAGTCAGCCTTTACCTGGCAAAACTTGTAAGCTGAGTACCCAGCACAAGCAGGGGTTATGGTCGAAAGTGTACTTCTCTCTTGCATGACTTACTAAATAATGTAGCTCCCAGAGCTAGCTATGAGAGATTTGGTGTCTTGTAACTGCTATCTAGCAACGTATGTCCATCATGCTTGATGTTCATTAGTTAGATGAGATCAGTGAGTTAAAGAACTGTTAAATTTGTGTTTTCCTTTAATGGGTATGTAACTGTGGTAGCCGAGTCACAGGACAGGAACTTGACAGAAAAGGACATGGCGGTAAGAAAAGCTTATTGCAAATATACAAGTTCGTAAATTCTTGTAATAACTTGTCTTGGCAAGGTGCTTTGTCAGTTTGCTTAAAAAATGTGGATGAGGAGATAAAAAAGAAAAACAAATGCATTATTCCTATATTTTTCTCCATGTATATGAATTATGCATGCTCCTTATTAGTGGCAAATTAAGTAATATACTAATTTGGGGTACATTTTCAGAAGGAAAACTAATTGCAAATCTGTTTTGATGAGGCTAAAATAGCCAGAAAAATTAATGGAATTGGCAACATTTAATATTAAAGCTTTAGTTAGTTGTGGTTTGGTTTGGTTTGGTTTTAATATTGAAAATGCCATCCCTTTGAAACCCTTAACTCATTTCTTTCACATTCTTATCAGGTCAATAGATGTTCAGCAACTGTCTGCTAAAACTAATTAAAATTTCCCTCCCAAAAAAGATCAATTAATTTTTTTTTCAAACATTTTTAGTCATTACCTTTAGGATTTTTTCTCTGGAAAAAAAAAAAGGAGTGTTGTCTGAGAATATTTTTCAATCACAGCAAAAATACTAATTATTTAACTTGATAATTGAAGAAGTAACCAAAACAGAAAGATAAATTAAATCACACTAATATTAGTGTTACAATTTTAACGCTTGGGATACTTACTCTTTTGGGAAGGTGCTAGTTTAATGATTTCCCTAACCTTAACTTGCTTTCTGTGGTTGTAAGACTGGGTATTTCCTTGGCAGAGAATCTGGCTCAGTGACATGAGAATTTTGGCAGGTTCTTAGAAACCTTTTGTTTTGTAGTTTGAAACTGCTGCTTGCTGACGCTGATACGCCCCACAATCTTTTTATGTTCTATCATCTTGTTGGGATCATTAGCTACTGTTTTAAGGAGGCTAGCATGATATTTCAAAATATTTTTCCCTTCCAGGCATATAGCTGTAGTTATCAAAGATGAGAAGCCCACTAAAACACTTCTGCCCCACAATATATTTTTATTCCACTCTGATGTCTCTTTTATGCTTAAGTTGGTAGAGGCTTCATTTTGATTAACAGAAAACTTTCCTAATTTTAGTTGGTATGAAAATTGCTAAATTTTATCTGATTGTTCTTTTACATATTGTAGTCATGTTTAAAGGGCTTTCAGGAGATGCTCCCATCTCGGAGATGCAATGTTTAAGAGGACGGTGGGTGTTGGGAAAAGAGAGAACATGTAGAAACTGATGGAAATCATGTGAATGGAGACAGGCGTCTGGTGGTGTTTCACACACAATAAATAAATTGATTCATGACTGAAATAATGGTCCAAACAGCTCTGTCATGCATCCTAGACCCTCTGCAGCGTGCTATGCTTTCAGAACTTCAAAATAAATAGTGAATGATCAGATAAGTGAAACAGCATTATATAAGCCCCTGAAGAACTCTACCTGCCTGCATCTGGCGAAGGGCTTTCCATCCAGGTCCCTACAGGAATACATTGAGGAGACTTCTCAAATTTTGGAGCTGAGTTTGTATTTTCTGAAATAACTTTTGACTGGTTACTTGATTTTAGAGCAAAGGAAGCAATAAAAATGACATCACTTGTAGTCAGGCTCAGGTATTATATCATAAATGATATATATGTATATATTTATACATAAACCACCAGAGGGAAAAAGAGATCACATGCTGATTTGGGGGAGGGTTTGGTAGTGCTGTAATTTAAAACAGAGATGACTGCAGTAAGCTGACTCTTGGGTTTAAATTACCTTCAATGGTCATTCTCTGCTTAGTGAAAACTGAGAATATTGGAATTTGATGCTATAAATATTAAAGTAATGGGTTAGAAATTTAAAAATATGGTGAAAACATCCATAATTGTTGTAAAAGTCATTATGTTTTTCTTCCACGAAGGATGGTAAATAGTTTAATGCTGCTGAAGACAGTATTTTTTTCTTCGGAAGTGTGGAAAAGCCAGTTGTCTCAAATCCCAATTCATAAACATGATTATTTTCACTCTTTTACATGCTTCCAGTTCTTAAACACATGCATGTACTTTGAAATAGTGAAATACATTCCCCTCTGTACATTTCTGTGCTTAATGTTATGTTGTAAATTTATTTGAATATTTCTATGTGTTCTTCAGACTTACTAGTTCAGATGGCTACATAACTTCATTGGGTGGCTATCCTGTAATGTAATACAGCATCCCTCTTGCTGTGAATTTTAAGGTTTTCCTTTTTTTTTTAATGATTGTAAGAATGCTGCATGGCACATTTGCATAGAAAGAATGTTCTTCTATTAAATTTTTACTTTAGTATAAATTTCCCTTTTTGGACATGTAGGCCAAAGGTGTCAGTACCTTTGTCACTCTTGCCATGTATCAGGCTGTTTAAAACTTTTCACTTGCTATCATCTGTAATAATCCGATTTCTTCTATTTGGGAATGTGTTTCAAGTTGATGAATAACTCTGCTTTAAACTTGAAACACTCTTTGCAGAAAAGTCTACCAAAGCATGTCTTCAAATACAAGAAACAAGACTTATGATTTACAAGAAGTCTTAATAAATCAACCAGATGAGACTATTTACAAAGCTTGTTTAAAATTTGACTTAAGGGAATTTCAGTAGAAAAGGAAAGCATTTGGTAATTTTTCTTTGCACCAGGAGTCACTCAAAGACTTAATTTTTCTTTGAACACATTGGTGTGCTTGACAGGCAAAATCGTTGTTGTTCTTGTTGTTTTATGATATGGGGCACACGCCTTACATTGTTATTAGAATTAGAAATAAGCTCACTGTTAAATCATAGAGGCAAGAGGTAATTCTTAGAATTACAGAGATCACACCATATAAGAACAGTTCTGTGAGAATCCAGTTTTTAATATATTGGCAACTTAACACAAATTTGTTAGCTTTTAGATAAGGCTTTTCTTTCCCATCTGAAAATGTTTCCCTGTACACATCTGATACTCTTTCCCAGGAGCTAGTGGATCACCTGACAGCAACATTAACTCAAGGCCCTGGAATCCTATTGTGAATATCAGTTCATACATACATACAAAATCTTGGTCAGATTTTATTTCTGTCAGTCCATGCAAACAGTTTTCTTTATTAATGTTTCTCAAAGAATGGATTTCAGATCACCTTGGACATTTATTAAATAGGAAGCTATAACATCTTTGATAAGTCAGGAATGCTTCTCTGAGTCATTAGCAGTAGGAGAGAGTAGAACAGGAGAGGGAAGAGCACTGAGGCAGGAGGAAGTGTTTGCAAAGGTCCTGTGGGAGGAGAGGAAATAAGGAATGAATGAGACTAGGACAGAGGGATTAAATCCTAGAGAAAGAGAGAATGGTGGAGGGGAATCGTTTTTGAAAACCACTTACGTTACCAAAACCGTCCCCTAAGCAAGGAGAATGCAGAGCTCCTTTACTTAGGTTAAACCAAAATGTTTTGTGTGCCATTTGTGACCGTGCAAAACAGCATGTGTTTCTGGGGAAATGCCTACATTGGTTGTGTTATGCCCTGATGCTTTCTTTTTAAGTCATCAATGAGTCCTATAGTTTCTATGGACATTTTTCAGTTTTATCCTACCTCTGTCTACCTTGCTGCAACCTCGGTGTCGATGATTTGATGTAGTGATATCCTAACTCAGAGAAGACACTCACTTGACAGAGAAAAGCGAAGTCCAGAATTCTTGCACTCAAGTCATTCTTGAGCACTGCTCACCTGGGCCGCTACCTACAGTGGCAGGCCGGACTCTGCACGCCCAACAGCCATCCACTGGGTGTGTGAACAGAAGTAAATCCTACATGAATCGACATCTATCTCATTGAGTGTGAAAGAAGATGCTATAACCAACAGGTGACCTGTGCAGTATGGTCACAGCGAGATCACCTATGTGGCCTCTTGGCATCTTTATTTCAACTCATTTTTTTTTAATTAAATGACCCTTGTTCTATAAAATATGCAGTTATCTCCCTCAGTTCATATATATTTAGATTCTGACTCACTATGCAATTTCCCGAATGCTGGGAAAGTCTTCATTTTATATATAAATGTTTCAGCTTACCATGTGGCCTTTCACAGAGCCAGCTGTTTTTTTAATAAAATAAAAATATAAAAATGTTCAATATAATAACAAATACTTTTTAAAAACTTTTCATGACTAAGTGAGATAAATAATCAGTTTTTACTGATATATATGTATATATACATACACACACACACACACACACACATACATACTAGGAAAGAATCTGAGGCTTGCCTTTTATAGTGATTTTTGCTTTATGTTAACATTTATCGAAATGACTTTGATGGAAGACAACACCTGAGGATGTTAAGGGCAATTTAAGATAAAAGATTCTCTCGTTCAATGTCTAGAACAGCACTGAATTAACTTGGGCTTCTTTTTCTTTGACTTTCCCCAACTTTTAATGTGGAAGTTCACATTGTGGTTCTCTTCAGAAGGGATGGATATTATGTTTTAAAATTTTGTTTTTCTAGATAATTCTTGCCATAATGTTTTCTGAAGACCATCTTGGAAGACTAGAGTTCAGTGGGACACTTTTAGGAAAATGCTGCCCTCTGTCACGTTGGTTGTCATTCCCGAGGGAGTATGAGAAAAAGAGGTCTTACCAACCGCACATTACACGCCAGCACACTTGGTAAAAAGGGCAACAGTGGCATGCACTATCATGACAATACTAAAAACATGTATCCTCATGACCTACTGTTGGAATTAGTCAATCTCTCTTATTAAGCAAAAGTGTTCTAGCAGGGTGGTCCAATCAGGAAATACAAACCACACAACAGGTTAAACAGGAGAAATTTAATATAAAGGGATAACCACTACAATAGAAATGTAACCATAATATATAAGAAAACATTTTTATGGTATCCTAGGGCTGAGGAAGAGTAACCAAGGAAGGACAAATTTACAAAGTATTCAGACTTCGTTGGAGAAGGTGTGGTTCAGCCCCCCCCCCCCCCCAAGCAGAGCAGCTTGTCGGTTTAGACAGGCTGGAGGTGCTCTGGAGTTTCTCGACAAGCAGGGGGCCACCCTCCAGGTGCACACGGAATAGGGGATCAGCAAATGGTGGCAAGACCGTGCACTGGGAGTCATAGCACCGATCTCGGCAAGAGGCATTCAGAGCACAGGGGCTACGTAGAGGCTGGCAGAGGGAGCAGCAGAGCTGTTTATCTCCTGGGCCACAGGCAGGCTTGCAGAGTCAACCTCTGCTTTCTGAGACACCCTCCAGGTCAATGGCAGCTCTAGGGTTTGTTTCCATGTTGAGAAAGCTCTGGGAAGATTAACCCCAGACCAAGGCTGTAAGATCATAGGGTGGCGTTCTATCGCTGTGACTGGGCAGGCTCCACTGGATGTTCTCACATCATACAACCCCTGCCACCCCCCACCTTGCAGGAAATTGCAGAAAGCCTGTTCCTCCTGCACTGACCCTCCAGCGCCCTCTATTGAGAAAGCTAAATATTGTACGCACTTTAAAGGAGAAATAGTTAAGGAATTCAGTATTTTATTGAGGAGCATATATGGAAGACTACACTGAGGAAGCTGAGAGGCAGTAAATTGACAACCGACACAGAGATGTCACTTAATTATTCATAATGGTGGCCTCTGCAGCGGCGTGACTCACCATCCTCTGTGCTGGTACTGCTGTCTATGCTTCTCTCTCGGCCCTCTAAGTAGAATAAAACTTGAAGGAGTGACTATCAAATCACTTGTTTGGTTTTTAACATTGTGTTTTTAAATAATTCTAGATTCACAGAAGGTTGCCAAGGCTATGCAGAGCGATCTAGCGAACACTACTTAGTTTCTTTCCTTCACTTGTGACATCTTGCATGACTATACAGTAGAGCATCGACCCTAGGAAATCAACATAGACATGATACGTCTATATAGTTTTATGCCATTGTATTCTGTGTAGATTGTTACACTTTTATTGTAGTTGTTAATTCTTAAGTCTTTGTAGTCATAGCAATAGAGGTCAGAACTTTTCCAACCCCACTCCCCCAAAGATCTCGCTTGTGCTGCCTCTTCGTAGTCATAACTACCCCGCCCTCCACATTCACAACCCCTGGACCACTGACCTACTCTGCCTATCTATAATTTGTCATTGCAAGATTGTTATGTAAAGGCAATCATACAGGATGTGATCTTCTGAGCTTGGCTTTTTTACTCAGCATAATATCCTTTCATATATAGTTGGAAAATAGTTTTTCTGTTCTCTGCAATCTCTCTAGCTCTTCATTGGTGTTTTTAGATCATTTAAATTTCATGCAATAATTGATATTATGGGCTTAACCCTGACATTTCAGTTTGTTTTATCTTTGTTTTCTCTGGGGGTTTTTGTCTGTTTGTTTCTTTCCTTTTCTATGACTTCCGTGAGTTATTCAAATATTTCTTAGAATCCATTTTGATTTATCTGTTTGTTTGTTTTTTTAACATATCACACCCATGCTGGATTTTTTTAGTGATTTCTGAGGTATTACGTTATGTATGGATACACACATGTATGTGTGTATGTCTGTTGGTGTCAGTGTTTTGGCAGTTGGAGCGAAGTGTAGAAACTTCACCTCTTTTATTCCTACCCTTCCTAATTTTAATATAATTGTTTAAATAACTTCTCTACATATACTGAGAACTGTATCAAACAATGTTGTACTTTTTGCTTCAACCATCAAGCATGGTTGAGAAAATTTAAGAGGAGATTGTCTAGTGTTTTTATATATGATTTTTTATCTTTTTATTCTTTATTCCTGATGTTCCAAAATTCTCTCATAATTTCCTTTGTATTTCTAGACTCCTTTAACCATTCGTTTAGAGTAAATTTGGTGGCAATGAATTCTTTTAGTTTTTCTTCAGCTGAATGTCATTATTTGTCTTTTATTCCTAGAAGGATAATTTTGGTAGAAATGGAATTTGAGGTGTGTGGTTATTTTCTTTTAGCACTTGGAAAATATTGTGACTCTTTCTTGTGGCCTCCACAATTTCTGATGAGACATCCACTGTCATTTAAATTGTTTCCCCCCTAAGGTAAGGTGTCATTTCCTTCTTACTGCCTTCAAGATTTTTTTTTTTTAATTTTGTTTTCTGATATTGGATTTTGATGTGTCTTGGGGTTAGCTCAGCTTTTTAAATCCATAGGTTCATGTCTTTTGCCAAATTTGGGGAATCTCCAGGCATGATTTCTTTGGCTAGTTTTTCAGCACCACCATCTTTCTCCTCTTCTGAGACTTCAATGACATGAATGTTAGATCTTTTGTTATGATCTCTGGTCTTTAAGGTCCTAGTCTTTTTTCTTTTTTTCATTGTAGTTTCTTTATGTTGTTTACATTGGGTAATTTCTAACATTCTATCTCCAAATCCATTGATATTTTTCTTTTGTCCTTTCCATTCTTCTGAGACCATCCAGTGAATTTTTTATTGGTTATGGATATATCCCAATTGTAAAATTTCCATTTAATTATACTTTATATCTCCTATTTGCTAAGACTTTTCCATTGTTAAAAAAATTTCAACCGGGGCGCCTGGGTGGCACAGCGGTTAAGCGTCTGCCTTCGACTCAGGGCATGATCCCGGCGTTCTGGGATCGAGCCCCACATCAGGCTCCTCCGCTATGAGCCTGCTTCTTCCTCTCCCACTCCCCCTGCTTGTGTTCCCTCTCTCACTGGCTGTCTCTGTCTCTGTCGAATAAATAAATAAAATCTTTAAAAAAAATTTTTTTTCAAGTGTGTTTGTGATTTCTCATTGAAGCAATTTTATGAAAACAGCTTTAAGATTCAGAGGTTTCCAGATATCTGAGTTATGTCAGTGTTGGTGTCTATTGATTGTTTTTCTCCTTCAAATTAGGTTTCCTGGCTCTTGATATGACCAGTGATGTTCAGTTATATCCTGGACATTTGGACAGTTATGTTATAAACTTTGGATCTTATATCTATTTCAGAAGATGAAGGGAGAAGAAGTTTTATTATTTTCAAATGGGGGTAGAAGTCCACTTTCCGCAGTTAGTCTCCTTTGACTTCCAGGAGAAGATTGATCCATTACTATTAGGTGGTGGTGAGATTTCACTGATATCACTCTGGTTTCCACTCCCCCCCAACCCCAGCATCATTGCTCTCCTTGTGGGTTCCACTGACACCATCACTGGAAGAAAAACCTTACAAACAGTGGATGATGGTGAAAGTTGTAGTTGCCAACTCTGTGCTTTCTGATATAAGCAGGGAAGTGGAGAAGGAGAAATATCTCATTACCTCTAGGTGGTACAGAACTCCATGATCCTCACAAGGCCTTCAATGACATCTTAGAGATCTCATTATCATGGAGTGGGGGTGAAAATCTTGGCCCCTCACTCAGTCTTCTCTGTCACCGTTATGGTAGAGGGAGGTTGGAGGGGACAACAAGGAGCAAAGTTGGCATTTTTCAGGGTGTTTGGATAAAAATATAATGATCTTTGTCTCTAGTTCCTGGCACACAACTCTTAAAACTCTTGGAATCAAAAAAACAAAAACAAACAATAACAACAACAACAAAAAAAACCTCTTGGAATCTCTGGCGTGAGAAGAGTGTCTTTTTGTGGTAATGAGATGACTGGTAGCTGGGGTCCTAAATAGCTTCATGATAGGGATTGTTCACCAGAAAGACAAAAATATGGTTAGAGAGTTAAAACTTTTAACCACACCCCTGACCTCTGAGGAGGGGAAAGGAGCTGGAGATTAAGTTAATCATCCATGGCCAATGATTTAATCAATCATGCTTATAATGAAACCTCCATAAAATCCAACCAGAAGCTCTGGGTTGGTGAACGCATCAGGGTGCTGAAAGAGTTGTGCTCTAGGCGAGGTTGTGGAAGCTCTGTACCACCCACCTCCGATCTTACCCTATGCATATCTTCCATTTGGCTATTCTTGAGTTGCATCCCTTACAATGAACAGGTAAATATAAGTAAAGTGCCATCCTAAGTTCTGTGAATCATTTTAACAAATTATCCAACCTGATTAGAGGGATCATGATAGCCAGTTGGTCAGAAGTATAGGGGGCAACCCCGGAGACTTGTGACTGGTCTCTGAAGTGGGGGCAGTCTTAGGGGACTGAGACCTTCATCTTTAGAATCTATGCTAATGCCAGGTGGTTAGTCATAGGACACCTACTTAGAATCCAGAGAGTTGGACAATTGTTTGATGTAGGGAAAGAAAATCTCACACATATACATGTATTGTGAGCAAAAATAGTTCAGTATCTACCTGGGGTGTGGCAATCATGGTCTAAAATTTTTTGTCATGCTAAGTTGCCCATTTTGTTTCTTTGGCTAGTGAAGTTTTTCTTGGGGGAAGTTTCTTTTTTCCCATAAGGAATCTTTGGGTTACTGTCTGTTCCAGCACAAGTTCTGGCTATATAAGACTAAAAGAAAACCCAGGGAGTTCACCACCACATTGTTCCTCAAATCTCAAAATACCTAGGCAGTCTGTCTTCTCTCTATCTTTCGAAGTCCTCTTACATTGTTTTTATATATAATTTCCAGGGGTTTTAGCCATATTTAGTAGGAGGGAAGAGAAAGTGTGTCTATTCCATCTTTATCTAGAATCAAAAGTTCCAAATCAGTTTTAAATATTAGGATTTTTTTTCTATAGGAGAAAAGGTTTTCCTCCCCTACTTGGCAATTTTTCTTCTTCCTAGATTTCTGTTCCTAATTCTGCAAGGTTGGCTCAGGAACAATTCTTTCATTAAATAACCTCACAATGTCACCATTACCAGCTGTGACAATGTCTCAGTCATTCCCTTGTTAATAAAATCTTTTCTGAAGTCCATTTACACATGAGTCACAGACATTTCCAGCATATGTTGATTAGCTTCTCAGCATATGCTGATCCGTTTTCCAAACAGATATTCAGGTCTTGTTGGTGCTACTATTTTTTTTTTTTTTGAGACTTTCTATAATAAGTGACGAATCCAAACTTATTAATTAGCAATATTATTAAAGCCAAATTTTCCAGTCTGTTAAGTCTATGGATTTGTGTCTTAAAATACTGTCATCCTTCTTCCAAGCCCTCTTATCTAGGAGGCTCATGTGTAGCATAAATATTTGAGTTATTCAAATGATGTTTTAGCAAGAGATGGGGCACAGAGTGGAATTAAGAGCTATTGGGGGAGGGGTGTCTAAACCCTGGAAGTTTTATATGCATTATCTAATGTATTTTTCAAAATAAAGCCATGATGTTTATAAATCCATTTTAGAAATGGAGCTTTTGCAAAGTCTCACTGCTCATAAAACCCAACCTGGGTTTGAACTCCTTTTGTAAGTAGAGCGAGCCAGCAGTCCATGAACCATTAGTAGACCATTAAATCAATTTAGTGGGTAGGAAGTTTTTTTTTTGTTTGTTTGTTTTGTTTTGTTTTTTAAGTAAAGGATGTTAGAGTGGAAATATCACCAGACAGTCTGCATAGTAAAAGAAAGTATTTAATGAAAACAAAAATTTGTTTCTTATGTATTTATTTATGTTGTATGTGTGCTGAGTCCTGGTGCGTAGAATGTGTTTTATAATGTGATGTACAAAGAAGTCTGGAGCCATTGTATTAAGTGACCTTTTGAGATATTTCCAGGCCTTCATCTAAGTGAGATTGTTTATCATACCCACTCTGCTAATACTTTTCCAGGAAAATTCATCATCCCTCAAGAGCAAAATTTATTTGTTTGTTTGTTTATTTATTTATTTATTTATTTTCAAACTTTATTTTTTAAAGCCCCAAATTTGTAGTGGAGAATCTCTGGGTTAGAATAGAAAGTAGCTATTTCTATGGCAACAGTTTATGCTAGCACGTAATTCTTGCTTTCTGTGATTTGTATTTGTATGTGTAGGTTTGTTTCTGGTAAAGATATATTTTGCCATTTGATTTTTTTTTTCCTATTCACAACAGAACTCTAAAACAAGGTGCAGTTCTAATCAGGTTCACAATGAGATGTGAATTGCGTGCTAAAAATACAAAAGAGACATTAGGTTCCAGTGGTTAAGAGGACGGGTTCCAGAGTCACACAGAAGCATTTCAAATCCAGACTCCGTCACTCAGAACCCTAGGCAAATTACTTCTCAGTTTCCTTACCTAGAAAATAATTATCATAGTAGCAACCTACTCATTGTGATGATGTTAAGATTAAAATAAGATATACATATAAAATTATTATCAAAGTGCCTTATAGCAAAAACTTAATAACTGTTAGCTATTAGTCTATTACTTGTAAAGTAAGACATTTGCAGAAACCAGTAATTTCAAAAGAAGTCCTGAACTGTTTGAGGCAGGAAACGAACCTTTTTATTTCTCATTAGACTTGTTAAATTGCTCTTTTCTCAGAATATACTAAACAATGAATGAACATTATGTAAATAATTGTTGGGTGATTTTACATGGAAAAGAGAATAAAATCCTGTCTTCCTAGTTTTGTCTCTTTATTTTCAAATGTCCATGGCTGTACAAATCAGTCCTCTCCATAATCTAAGTTAACTGACATTCTTTATAGGGTCAAGTCAAGAGCCAGAAATTATATAGCAAAGCTGGATTTCTCCACTGTAACACAAACCCCAAGAGCTGGCACTCATTTTGAAAATGACTCACATGCCTGAGTGTATCTTTGATGAAAGATACTTTTGATATTGCAGGACAACCCGGAGCCATCCATGTTCCCGATACAGAAGGGCTCCCTGATCCTCCTGAGGCAGAAATGGGAATCCGGTGATTTCCAGAAAAGTGAGTGTTGCCCTAGGGGCAGTCGTTGCAGGCTCTTTCAGCCTCCAGAAAAAAAATTGCTTGAACCCAAAGGAGAGATAGTGTCAGCACATGGACCTGCAGATCCCCCTAGTATGCCCTGCGGTGTGGAAGAGATATTGAACACGGAGCCTGATGGGAAGGGCCCTGAGGGCAAGAGTGACAACTCCACGGAACATGGCTGGCCTGATGTGCTGAAGGAGGATTCCTTGACTGGTCGGCGCAGGATCGAGCGCTTCTCCATTGCCCTTGATGAGCTGAGAAGTGTGTTTGAGGCTCCTAGGAGTGCAAACAGACCAGCTGAGTCTTGCCAAAAGGTAAGAATTGAGCGTTGAAATTTACAGTTGATAAGCTAGGCAGCTTGCCTAGCCTGCCGCTTGTTTCTAAGCAAGTACTAGTGTGTATTCTCCTTACCTGTACTCTAGACAGGTATCTTGAAGCAACTGTGTAATGCTGCGTGTAATGTGGCATCCTCTACCACTGACTTCCTCTATGGGCTGTTCCAGTAGGGACTCAACCTCCTTTCAGTCCCACAAAAACAGCTCTGATAGGCTGTTTGTTTTTGTACGTGCCTTGTTTCCATAACTAGGTTGTAAGTTCCTTAGAGGCAGGGACAATTTCTTACCACTCTTTGTACTTCAGACATCTAACAAATGGTGCTGCATTTAGCTAGAGCTCAGTGAGGATTTATCAATAATGATGTTGAAATGGAACGAGTGAGGGCTTTGGAACCACAGTGAACTAGATTTTAATCCTAAAACCTGTCATTTACTTCTATAGCTGCATGACACTTAACCTTGAGAATGCACATGTCTTAATCTGCTGCTTTGCAGGGATATTGTGAGGATTATTGATAATATATTTAAACTAGGCATAGAGTCTGGAATATTTTGTGTGAGATGATGATCATGCTTCAGTGAGTGTGATGTACCATCATGTCACCTATAAAACACGTCTGTTAGCTAAAGAGGACATTTAATCAAATGCAGGAAATAGGATTAGTAACATTAACGAAGACCACATTTATACTTCTGTTTTCAACTACTGTTTAAACTGGAATTGCTTGAATTTATTGCACCCGTTAGGGCCTCTATGTAAGAGATTATAGTTTAATTTAATAAAGAATTAATAAATGATCTCAGGTTTTCCAATGGGAGGCAAACTCCGTGCTTTGTTAATATTTTTTATCTAGTGACACTTATCAGGAAGGTATAGTCCTACTCTTCTTAATGGATAATTAGCCCTCAGAGGATTCACAGAAATAGAAATTTTTTCAAAATAAATTATTTTGCTAATACTTGTTCCCAGTTTTCCTGTTGGGACATATTTAGTATTTACAATGAGACTATTCTTGTACCTCAAATAACTTGATTTAATGCGAATAAGGAATATGAAGTTACATTTATGAATGAGGTTATGTTAAAACTAGAGGGTTTCTTAAAAATGCAACCACTTGCCAATCCTTAATTTGAGAACTTTCTTTCCTTCCTTTTTATTATACAAGCACAATCCTTTTTGTTTGTGGTTTTATAATATCTTTTAGTTGGATGTCTAGAGATTGGGGTATACCTAACATAGATATTTACAATGTCACTTATTTTTTATATTAATAAATTAAGGAAAGTAAAGCCATAAAAAGGGTTTGTATTGACTATCTGTTGATTTTAGTGTAACAATTTTGGACAGTTACTTAAGATAATTGACAAAAGAAATGTCCAAAAGTAGAAGAGAGAGAGAGGCAAACCAAGAAATAGACTCTTAACTGTAGAGGACAAACTGATGGTTATCAAAAAGTATTGGGGGGATGGGTTAAATAGATGATGGGGATTAAGGAGTGTACTTGTGATGAGCACCAGGTAATGTATGAAAGTGTTTAATCACTAAATTGTACACCTGAAACTAATATTACACTGTGTGTTAACTGAAATATAAATAAAAACGTAAAAGGAAAAGAAATGGCCCAAAGTAGAAAAAATAATCCTTATAAATTATGTAACATAACTTGTCCTCATCTGGAGTAGGGATAAATGTAATAGTAAAAAAATGAAGCATTGATAAGGGCTTCTGTTTGACATGTGAGGTTACAACTATTGGTATGGTATGTGATTTTGGATCTAGTGTCGATAAAAATAATCATGAAGAAACATATATGAAAACCAACATTTAGGTAGTAAAAATGAAATTTGTTTAGCATACTTAATACACTTTATTCTAGGTATTCTATAGCACTATGTCATAAAACGTTACTTCTTTAAATGTATGAAACATGGATTGTACATTTAGAAATTTCTCATCCACTGCCAGCAGATACACATGATTTTTATACATAAATGAGTATTATGAATGTTCACAAAATTCTATATAAATTTCATATGACTTCTAGAACAAGGAGGAAAAAAAGGAAAAGAAAAATGAGAAGGCAGTGAAGAATTAACTTGCTTTTATTCTAATGAAGTATTTTGCATGTCATTAGGCATGTGAAAAGAATCCTAGCTCATTCAACTCAATCTGAAATTTTATATTTCAGACCAAAGCATAGTAATTATATACAGGTTAACCATATGTTTCTATAGATGTTTTTCTTTCTTTTCAGATCAATATTTTGTTATTATTATAAAGTAATGAGGTAATATTTACTTGCATGAATATGCAAAAATATTTTAGTTACTTTATAATTATGATACTTTATTTACAGGGGTTCTCTATTGAGATATTGGTGATGTGGAGAAAGACATTCAATGTTTATGATATTAAAAGCAAGGACAGAAAATAATTTCAGATAAGGTTCTTACAATTTAGTAAATCATCTTACTAAACAAAAAACTGCATTTCAATGTTGCTGTAGAAGGAAACTCTTCAGCAATCTGTACTTTTTTAGAAAAATTTTATAAAATTATTGAGGTTCAATGTAGAATTGTAGTATCGTTTAAAGTGTGGAGTATTTTTATATATGTATATATATTTGCAGATACACACACATGTATTTGTTTAAAGCATCTTTAGCAAAAATCAAAATCCGTTTTTTCAGTATATTCTTGTTTTTTTGTGCTTCACTTTATTGCACTTTGCAGATATTGCATTTTTTCTTTTACAAATTGAAGGTTGAAGGCAACCCAGCATCAAACAAGTCTATTAGCACCATTTTTCCAACAGCATTTGCTCGCTTCACATCTCTATATCACAATTTGGTAATTTTTCAAATATTGCAAACTTTTTCATTATTGTATTTGTTATGGCAATCTGTGGTCTTGATTATGACTTGCTGAGATGATGGTTAGTGTTTTTTAGCAAGAAAGTATTTTTAATTAAGATATTAATTTTTAATTAAGGTATTTTTTAAGATATAATGCTATTGCACACTTAAAAGACTACAGTATCGTGTAAATATAACTTTTATATGCACTGGAGAACCAAAAAATTCATTTGACTTGCTTTATTGCAATACTCATTTTGTTGCAGTGGTCTGGAACCAAGCCAGCAATATCTCTGCGATATGTTTGTATTTATTAAAAAGTGTTCGTTTAAGGATAGTTTTGTTTAGAAAAATATTTGTTAATTGAGAAAAAAACCCACAAGAGTCAATATTATTTTCTATAAGTATTCAAGCTCATTAGAGAAAGATGATATCAACTACCCAAATATTCAGTGTATTCCAGGGCTTTTTTAAAAACACTTTATTGTAATATGCTTGCAGTAGAAAATTAATGAGAAATTCTTAAAATAATTTTGCCTGCTGACATTTTATAATTTCCAAAGAGACGTAACCTTTTGTTATCATTTCTAAAACACCCTGAAAAAGTAACTTAGAATGAATTTTTAAACTGAGAGTTTTTATGCTCATGAGGCAGATTGTAATTCACATAGACATAAATTCACATAGGCGTTATCCCAAATAAATGATATAGAACCTGAGTTTAAAAGAGTTTTGAAGAACCATAAGAATTTTAAGATCATAAATCTTGGAAAGAATGGCATACCCACTTGCAACACTAAGAAATTGTTATTATATAAGGCAATGTATCAGTTAGCATTTACTGTGTAACAAACTACCCCAACATCAGCAGCTTTAAACAATAAGCATTTATTATTGCTTACTAGTGTCTGGTGAGCTGGGAAGTTTATCTGGTCTCATTCCTGCATCTATGATCAACTGCCAGGTCACCTGGGATCTGACTTTTCTACGATGGCTACAGAGCTGGGACAACCCAGCTCTGCCCCATGTGGTCTCTCCTCCTTCCGTAGGTTGCCCAGATTTATGTACATGCCATAGGAGTTTCAAGAAAGAAAGTAGAACTGCATAAGGCCTCTGGTGGCCTGTGCTCAGACCTTACACATCACTTCTCTATATTCTATTTGTCAAAACAGTCACAAAAGAAACCGGATTAATAATGTGCTAAAATAGACTTGATGGGAGGAATTGCAAACTCACACTGCAAAGGTAAATGGATATGAGGAGAGAAATAATTATAGCCAATCTACCACTGGCAAGTTTATTTAAATACATCCAAGAATCAGAATGTTTTAATGTATCATGAATGAATGCAAACATTAGGAGGAGAGTCTAACACAAAAAGATCCATGTTGACAACTATTTGTAGAAAAAATCCTGTCTTACTCTTCTCTTAGACTCAATCCACTAGACTGATGGTAGCTATTGTAGAATACTGGCCTCCCAAAGATGTCCACTTCTCTTAACCCCTAGAATCTGTTAATGTTTTACCTGATGTGGCAAAAGGGACTTTGAAAATGTGATTAAGTTAAGGAACTTGAGATGCAAAGATTTTTCTGAAATATCCCAGGTGAAAACAAGGATTTTTATGGAGGCAGGAATGTTGGAGTGAAAGGGAGTCAGAGAAGGAGTTATGATGTCAGAGAGATGTAGGAGGGATGCAGGGCCATGACTCAAGGAGTGTGGGCAGCCTCTAGAAAGTGGAAAAGTCAAGGAAACCAGCTCCCCTCTAGAGCATCCATGAGGAATGTAGCCCTACAGACACCTCGTCGTTAGCACAGTGAAACTTATTTCAGACTTTGATCTCCAGAACAGTAAGATCATTAATTTGTGTTGTTTTAAACCACCAAGTTTATGATAATTTATTTCAGCAGTACTAGGAAACTCATACACTTATTTTATAGGCTCTTCAAACATTGTTAAAAAATGGTTGGATAATGTGTGATTTTGGACTTTCCCTCTGTTCTTCCCTGATGAACATATTCCCATATTTCAAAATCAGATCTTTGACTTCTTTCTATTTGCAGTTGATGATATGAATGTTTGTGATGTTATCAGGAACATCAATAAATCTTAGTTTGGGATGATCTGTATTTGATAAGAACACATAGTCACTTAAAAGGGTGAATTGCCCAGGAGAGGGAGTTTGGCAAAGGAGAGAAAGAGAGGGGGAAAGAGAAAGAATATTATAAAGGAACAAATAAACACAAAATGTTTGTGGGGTACACTTGTTTCAATTCATGTTATTTCTGTGGCTGATGAGTTTCTAGGGAGTGTATGTGCAATTTTTAGATAAAATCAACTAAACTCCACCTAGTCAGTTCTGAATCGGAGCAGCGTTTAGACTAACTTGGAGTGGAACAAGATGGTGTAAGTTCCTCCTCCTTTCTTTCAAGCTCCCAGCTGTTGTCCATAGAACTGGGATGGTGAGACTACTGAATAAGCATCTTTAAAGGATCACTTCATCCTTTACTTTGACCCCGCAGTAAATCAGGTATTTCTTGATTCAATTAATTAATTTTGCCTTTTTCTATTCATGTCTTTAGACTCCAAATGGTAAATGATCCGATTTTCACAGTAGGTTACTTAAATGACTCACCTGAGTTTTTAATGCACAGTTGTGCTCTTTCTCAAAAACCCCACTCACTTGTGCAATCAGGTTGAATTTACCTAATGCCTGGAGAGAGACTGTTTCTATGAGCTGGACTTAGAAAAAAAAAAAAGGAAACACAATCACTGTATTTTAGTTGTGCTATCTCATAATGCATTGATTCAATCTATTGTATAATTGAAGGCTTGGACGAGAATATGAAAACACAAGGCCAAGGGACTATGGACCTACATGTGCATCAATGATTAAACAGGATATAAAAAATTAAATATGGTATAGTTTCCAGAGTATGCGATTTTCATTCTCTCCAATAATCAAAGCCTCTGGTTTTTCATTTAATGACCAGTTTGTCATTTCCTTCTTTTAGTTCTGCATAAAATCAGACCTTTAAAAGTACAGGTGAATCATGATTGCAGTTTGTCTACTACAAAATCACTCCACTAGATGCTTAAAGTTTCATTTGTTCCCTAAACCCAGGCATGTGGGGACTATGGGATTAATTTACCTCTAATCTCAGAGCAGGAAAGTTTCTTTTCAGGCAGTTACCTGTCACAGCCTTCTGACTCTCCATCTCCTGCCCTCCTCTCTCATCAGTGTTTCTGAGATAATTTCTGTCAAGCATGACGTATTTTTGTAAAAGCATTTAACAGGACAGAGGTTATTACAATCTTGAAAATTATTACTGAAAAATCTGCCCACCAAACTGAAAATAGCTAATTTTTTTTTCCTGCAGGAAAAATTTTAAAGGTCCTTGAAGAAATAAAATATTTTTTCTTGGCCTGAAAAATGGGCAAGTAGTTTTTTTGTAGAACTGAAGTAAATAGTTTCATGAGGAAGATCATTACTTTTTTTTATTAGAGGAATATATGGAATCGTAATTTTCATTTCCGCATAGAATGTAAGAACATAATATTTGGTGACAAAGCATCAGTTGAAAGCCTTGGCTCAGCTACTTCTTCATCATATAAACTTGAGTGAATTATTTCACCTCATTAATCCTTAATTTTCACATCTATAAAATGAGGAAATTAATACAGCACAAGATTTTTCTGAAGATAAAGTTATATAATACCTGAAGGAGAAGAGGCATTTAAGTGGTAGCACCAAATAAAATTTAAGAAATTGTACCAATGTAGCACCAAATGGGTATTTCTTCTATTTTGTCTTCTCTGGGATCACTTCTATAACTTAATACATGGGGAAAATATTTAATTTCAGTGGCTTCTGTTTTTTCACCTATAAAGGCAGAGGCTTACACTCTATGGTTTATAAAAATGGAAAGGGGCTTTGGGCAAAGAAGTTTCTATTTCACATCTAATAGCAACTTAGTCTTTTATACAGACTCCACATAGAAGGGCTTTCATTGAATATTCAGTGGAGCAAATGCTAATGAAACTTTCCAACATGAGTTATAACTCCATTTTGAGATGATGAGACAAAGGACTATAATCTGTTAAATCACAGTTTTCAAAGCTTTATTAAAACCCTAAACAGAGATACATTGCCACCTTCATTGTCCTTTCTAGTTAATAGAAAAAGTCACTGACACTTAGGGACTCCAAATCCAAATCCAAGAGAAATGAGGCTTACATGTTATAAAAGTGTTTATTGTATTTACATCCACACACACAAAGAACAAACTTCAGTCACCACAAGGATGGGCATGTTTCATTTTATGCAGTTTTTGCTTAGTGTTGTAATTTGTTTTCATTTGAAATAATATTAGTACTCTTTGTTCTTTTCACCCATTTATATGTTTATTATTTTACTGCCTGTTGTCCAGTGCTTTATGTTAGCTGGTGGGGGCGGGGAGGATAAATCAGCTCTGTGATCTGATGGTAAATTTCCCTACTGAACGCATTCGCATGGCCTTAAAGACTTCCAGAGGAAACTGCCATCTCTTCTCATTCGTGTCTCATAGTGATATATGCAGTCACGATACGACATCGTTAAAAAATATAGTGCCGGTAACCACAGAAAGATGGTAAGCAATATTGACTTCACCTTCATCTGGGAAAACTTCTGTCAGTTCATGGGTTGGTATTTGACATTTTATTTGGATGACTGGTGAGAGTTTTCACCCTTGTATTATAGGAATATTGATGCCAGCTCTGCTGCCTCTGTTGTGAAACCCACTTTTTTCCCCCCACCCTATATTCCCCAGATATTTATCCAACATTTCTACTTACTGACTGAATTAATTCAAGGAGCCCCATGTATGACTCTTTTTGCCCTTCCCTGTCCTCCCATTGCTGATTTTCTTTTTTTTTTTTTTTAAGATTTTATTTATTTATTTGACAGAGATAGAGACAGCCAGCGAGAGAGGGAACACAAGCAGGGGGAGTGGGAGAGGAAGAAGCAGGCTCATAGCAGAGGAGCCTGATGTGGGGCTCGATCCCATAATGCCGGGATCACGCCCTGAGCCGAAGGCAGACGCTTAACCACTGTGCCACCCAGGCGCCCCCCCCCATTGCTGATTTTCATACTCGACCATATTCTTTTGGAGAATCCTCTCACCATAAGGATAAGCTAAAGGGGAAAATAATGAAAAGAAATTGATAAGATGCATTGAGAAGGATGATTACAAAGGGAGAATTTTGGACTTTGTTCAGAGCCTTTGACTTCATCAAGGGCCGTGGAGATGATGTTTCAGTTACCGAAAGTCTACCAGCAATCCAAAGGCTATCCTGAAATAAGTCAACATAGGAACTCCTTCTACAATACCCTGAGAGATAAACTTCCATTTACTGTAGAGAAACTTGGAAGAAACCAGCTCAACAAGAGATCAGAGTTAATATCACCAGTAATAAGACATCTTGATATCATGTACCTCCTGCTGCGATATACTGTGAAGGTCAAGCATCACCCCTGTGGTGTCCTTGTCAAAATTATGTAATCTCAATTTAATCATGAAAAATCATCAGATAAATCCATGTAGAGGGCATTCTTTTTTTTTTTTTAAAGATTTATTTTATTTATTTGACAGAGAGAGAGAGACAGCCAGAGAGAGAGAGAGACAGCCAGAGAGAGAGGGAACACAAGCAGGGGGAGTGGGAGAGGAAAAAGCAGGCTCCCAGCAGAAGAGCCTGGCATGGGGCTCGATCCCAGAACTCCGGGATCATGCCCTGAGCCAAAGGCAGACGCTTAACGACTAAGCCACCCAGGCGCCCCTATAGAGGGCATTCTATAAAACAGCTGGCCATGACTCTTCAAAAGTGTAAGACCCTGTTGGAAAAATACTGAGAAACTGCCATGGATTGGAGGTGACCTAATAGACATGACAACTGAAGTGAGGGTAGGCTCGTCTATTGAAAATTGGACCACCAAAGAAGGCATTAGTGGGAAAGTAGGTAAAATTCTAAAAAAGGTCTGATTATTCTCAAGCTGGACAATTGGCATATGGGAATTCTCTGTAGTACTGTAACATTTCAGTAAGTCTAAAATTATTTCAAAATAAAAAGTTAAATAATTGCTTTGATTTTTGTTGAGGCCTTAGCACTGTGGAGTGGAGGATCGTGGTGTCTTTTGTTTGAATTTTTCCAAACCTAACGGAGTATTATTCTTATATCTCCTTGTAGAATATAATTCTTAGCTTCACACCTCTATACTTCTAAAACCTTGAATGTTTCAACCATTTCTCTCTGCCTATAATCTCAGGATCTCTGCAATTAATTATTTTCTTAGCAAGGAGAATTTAAGAAGCCTAATCAGTAGTTCACAAGTTGAGTATATGAACAGCCTTACAGTTAGATCTGCATTAAATTTACATCCCATTTCCACTCAGTGAGTTTCACTACATTTTCAGCAGTAGAGTCCTTATCTTGTTTTTATTGTAGTCAAAGTTGTTGTCTAGACCCTTAGTTCTATCTTGACGTACATTCCTTCCAAGTCATTGCCTCAAGTTCAAGGAACTCAAATTATCTTTTGTCTTGAGATCAAACTCCAGGAGTTGTCGTTATCTATTGCCCCTTTGATGCTGATTTGACAGCAAGCTTCAATCTCTATAATACATTATGAGCCCCTTCAAAATGCTCATCCTCTTTTCAGGGGAATATAGTCCTCTGATGGATTTCCCAATTGCTTAGGAAGTTCTGTGTTTAGGAAGTTTTGTGTGTGTGTTTTTGTTTTTGTTTTTTCTTCTGTTCTGGACTAGGCCTTTTGGTGGCTAACTTCCTTAGCTCCATAGGCTCTCCTTTCTGGTCTTTCTCACTGTGAACTGAGCCTCAGGATTGATATAGTAATGCCTCTTTAATATAATTCCCCTTTTTTATTCCTCAAAAAAAAATCCTTCAACTGAACTTAGAAGTCTGGAACCTCGTCAGAGTTGAAATTCAGGATATTTAGCATGGAGCAAAGTGTAGGCCTTGACGGTCCAGAATGGATGTGACTGTCACAGTAGTTACAGCTATTCTAGTACTCTCTTCCTGGACATCAGCCAACTTTTAGACATGAAAATCTACCCTTGTTTTAGCACCTGCTTAGCACTCACTATATTGCATATGGAAACTAAATAGTTAATGCATTTTCTTATTTGGAAAGATATTTCTTTATCTGTTTAATGTGTACTGGTGAGTGAATGAAATGAGTTTCAAACACCTGAAAGAAATTCAAGCTCCATTAATGTTTCTCATCTATACCAACTACCAAATATGCTGATTTATGGTACTTAATAGTGTACTAGCTTGTTTTATGTCAATGTAAGTCATTTATCGGATGCTATGAGACAAATTGCTCTAAAGCATGGTAATGCATCATAATGCAGGCAGTTCTCTTCCCCTTCCTGCCATTTATGAAAACATGTCAGGAGCATGCATTTAAATTAATCAAAATGTTCTGATTTCAACCTTGATTAGATGTCAGAATTTTTTTATTAATGCTAAAGGTGATATAAAATATTTCCATTTCTGATCAAGATGATTTTATAATTTAAGATCCAATCTCTTTTCCATTTACCTTTATTTTTAAGTGTTAGGAGCAATTTTTTCCTTGTGTCTTGAAATATGTTTGAAATTCTCATAGGAAAGGAAATTCAAGCTGCGCAAAATGAAAACTAAAACAAAAGCCAGGAGTTCCACAAATATTCTCTCTCTCTCTCTCTCTCTCTCATTCACACACACACACACACACAGGCTTTTAAAATATTTCATGTTTAAAAGTAAAATTGAAACTTCGCGGGATATATGTATCATTGTCTCTAAAAAGATTTATATATCCAGGAACAGCAAACAGCAATTGTGTTTTACTGAGATACATTTCAATTCTGCTCTTTGGTTTATAACTATAGTCTTTTTACGCTGCCTATTCATTTCCGAGGTTGTCCCTGAATGCCTCGCCTCATCCTAACACTGGTCTGCCCCTGGACCACTAGAGCAAGAGGCTCCATGCTGCTGCTGCTGGCAAGCAAGGAGGAGTATTGAGCACTGAGTACAACCCAGCTTCTGTGCTGAGGGCTTCACAAGCATTGCTGCCATGTAATACCCACAGCCATCCTAGGACATAAGAACTATCATAATTCCTCTTTTACAGCTACAGGGTGGAGAAGTTAAAGGTGTCCAAAGGTCCACCACTGGTACATAATAGAACAGGGATTTAAACCCAAGTTTATCTCAATCCAGAACCCCCAATATTAAAATACTACTCTGGGTTCATGTTATCCATTTCCATACAGGATCTCACAGCTGTTTCTGGTATGAATGCATCCTAGATGGTCATAAAAATCACAGCAGCATTTAAACTTTGAGTGCCACAAACCACATACTCTCAATTCTAGGATACATACTTTTTCATACTTCCAACATCTTTGAATAGTTTAATAAACATTCATGTGCAAAATAACTTTCACACTAACTAGGAGCTTTTCAAAGAAGTGAAAACAATCGAAGGCTTACATGGTCGAAAGAATAAGTGTTATATTAAACTTATTTCTTTCTTCTTTTAGGGACTGGGAGTGGAAGCAGGGATTAATGTAGTGCAACTTGACCCAAAGAAAGATATTTAGAGATATTTGAAGAAAAAGAGAGAAAAAATAACTTATTTTAGAGAGAGAGAAAAAAAAAAACCTTTGAAGTTTAATTAGAAGCCAAAAATTAATTCTCCAATCGATAAAACCAAAGTCTAGACAAAAAGTTTGAGAATTTTTGAAACCTAAAAGCTGCTAGAGAAGGAACCCAGAGAAGAGGGAGAGAGAGCAGACCAAGACCACGCAAAAAAAAATGTAAATTCAATGAAGAATGTAGTCTGCTGTTTTCTGTTTTCTGTGCTTCTTTTTAATCCTCTGAATTTCTTACTGCTATAGTCACTTAAATTCAGTCTTCTGTTGCTGTGATAATCTATTTTTGACTCTATACAGACAATACTAATTTTTTTCTCAAATTTTACTCTTTTAATTAAATTCTGTCCTCAATCTTTCAACTTATTCTGAAAACTTCCACCTAGACATTCTTCAGCTACCTAAGTCTGAGTTCATTATCCTCCACCTAAATCAACTTCTTACCCAAGCCCATCTATTTACAATAACAACACCTTGTGTGCACTGACCGAGAGTCCTCTCTGATAGTTTAATTTATCCTGCTCATTTGCCTTCAACCCCACAGTTCTCAATTTCTCTTTTCACTTTTCATTTACCACCTATCCCTTATTACTTCACACCTGGGTTATTGCAGTACCTTCTCCGATACTGTGATTTATGACAAGAGGTATATATTTAATCTCTGGACCCTGTTCCTGGAACAAATCCTTTAAAACCCTTGGGATTGCCTATAATAAGAGTGATAAAGATATCTTTTCATATGTCAATGAGGTGACTTTTGGAAAGCCCTTAGTTAACCTCAGGTTGATGGGTGGCAGAGTAGAGGGTTAGAAGTTTAAGCACTCCCCCACCAATTTAGGGGCACAGGAGGGGGTAGAAGGGGAATCAGTTGCCAATGGCCAGTGATTTAACCAATCATCATTATGTAATGAAGCCTCCATAAAAACCCAAAAGTATGGGATTCAAGGAGCTTCTGGGTTGGTGAACAAGTGGAGATTCAGGAAGAATGACATGCTTGTAGAGGGCATAGAAGCTCCATGTCCCTTCCCATATACTTTGCCCTATGCATCCTGATTTATATCCTTTTATAATAAACCAGTAATCTAAAAAGTAAAACTTTTCTTTGAGTTCTGTGAACTGCTCTAGCAAATTGTTTGAACCAAAGAAAGGAGGAGATCGTGGAAACCCCTGATGTATAGCCAGTCAGTCAGAAGTATAGGTAACAACATGGGCTTGTGATTGGCATCTGAAATGGGGAGGCGGGGGGTGGGCAGGGGGCGGTCTTATAGATTGAACCCTTAACCTGTGGGATCTGATGCTGTCTCCAGGTAGATAATGTCAGAACTGAGTTGAATTATAAGATACCCAACTGGTGTCCCCAAAAAGCCATATTGGAATTGGGTCCCAGAACCCAAAAGACCTTCTTTTATAGTATCTTAGTCCTTCTAGAGTAAACCCCTTTTGTCAGAGCTTGATCTCAGTAACATAGTCACAGCTCTTCTAATTCCCACAGCTGTGGACTTGTTTACCATATCGTATACTTACATACGTTATGTATATGCATTCTATTTTATAATGCTGCATTGTCAATTATGGAGTCACTAGTCACATGTGGTCACTTTAAATTAAATTTTAATTAATCACAGTTAAATCAAATTAAAAATTCATTTTCTTTGTCTACACTAGCTGTATTTCAAGTTCTTAATAGCTGCACATGGCTAGCAGTTACTATGTCAGACAGCATGATACAAAACATTTCCATCATGGAAGAAAATCTATTGGGCTCTAGTGGCTACTCTGTGGCTTTCCAACCTCTCCGTCTGAAATGCTCCTAGTAGTTTCTAAGTGTTCTCAAGTTCTTCCTGCTTGTTCCAGTCTATATCTCTGCCTTCCCACTTCACACTAATGCCTCAGGTGGAGGATACCTAACTTTCTCTTTCTCATTTTGCCCCTAAATGCGCAGAGCCATTATATTGTTGGAACCTATCCAGGCCGCAGTGCCAAGGGATGGAGAAGGTAATGCGACATGAATCTGCTTACAGTGATTTATTTGCTGTGAATGCTGAGCACGCTATTGGGACTTGTTCTAAGCCTGCATATGACCCAAAGGAAGTTTCTCAAGCGTGTTTGTTGGATTTTTTTATTCAGCGAAAAATTTTTAAAAATCTATTTCCTTCTGGCTCTTGATTTCACGCAGACATTTGTCCACTGGTGCTGTCTTGGGTCCCTGTAGGCCCACAGGCAGGTTCATTGATCTCTTTCTTTTCTTTCCTCTCCATGGTTTTTAACACAGTGCTAAGCACAGGGTGGGTTTTCACGCAGTACCTTGGGAATAGGTGGATGAAGAACTCCTGTTAAACTGAGCTGACTCTTTCACTGTCTATTGTCCAGGTCACGTGCATTAGCACTCCATTCTTAGGACCAGCTTCAAGGTAACCTTATAGCAATTTCTTATCCTACACAGCCTATAGGTGTATTCCTGCTGCTCATTTGATGGCAGGGGTATGATAGCCTAATGTCCTTTGTCCCTTGCATATGGTCATTCCAGCCTAAGCAATTTTGTCATTGGCCATGTGACAGCTTCTCTAGGTTGGGCACCCTATCTTAACCACTCTATATGCCTTATAGATGACACTACTGAAATTGTGCAAGAAATAGACATGAAAGAATTGTTGCTCTTTTATTGACCTTTTTTAGTCTAAAGTCTGATGTTACTTTGATGTCGAGCCGTGTCTACCAGCTTCCCAAAGGATAAACTGCCTCATGATTCATATTTCTTCCATTTTTCTGGTGCATGATTAGACAGTGGCCTGAAAATACAGCTAGAAGGTGCTTTCATCTCTGTTTCAGAGACTCATGGTAGAGCCTACCTCATGATGCTCACCTCTACCCACCCCACCACCGCTGCCAGCTCAGGAAGCTCTTTCATAATGTATCGGGATTGTTATTTGACCTGTTTTTCCTACTCTAGAAAATGTTAACTAATAATCAGTTATTACCTACTCTTTTTAAATTACAAAATATTTCAGCCATAGAGAAAAGTATAAAAATATATTCTGCATCTTCTTGCAGCTCTGCATCAAAAATTCAGTGGTGAGCTTCTAAAGACTCTCAGGTATTGAGATCCTTTTCGCGTAGGCCACCATGGAGGTTGAAAGATGTTTTGGCTAGCAAAAAGCTTTATCTTGTGCTAATGTTCAAATTCCCCCTTTTCAGTAATATTTGAAGATTTCTGCATAAAAGAGAAGATAACCTCAACAGATACAAGACTTCGAATAAATAATAAATATATGCTGACTATACCACATATACAATAAATGAGTCAACTAGAAAACTAGCTACTTCCTTCCTGTTTTCTTCTTTTGTTTTTGAGAAAGGAAACCAGAGGTTTATAGTATATATACCTAAGCAAAATGGTTTCTAATACTCAAAGTGAAACATTCATAGATACAGTTGTGCTGAGTCATCATATTTTCTTTCTTATTCTTCATCAGTGAATAAAACCAAAGTTTTGGTCCCTAAGGATGTTCAGCATCTGAGTTTCTTTGTGCTAAATGAAAAAAAAAATGTAGGTAATGTTCCTATCCTTTCAAAGAGAATGAGGGGGTGGAAATGAAGGAAGAAAGCACTGCTAAGAAGCACAGATCCTATTTTCTTGTAATGCCACTAATAATAATTTAGAAGTAGTAGCTAGAGTACAGATGCTGTATAAGCAAAAATAAATCTACACCAAATGGTTTTTAATGCTTGAAAGGTAAAAGTAATTGCAGAGTTAAAATCAGTTTACTATAAACAAATTCTCCATAGCAACGTAGTTTGCCAGAGTTCTCCCTGGAGTTTTTTGGCGTATTGCTCAGAAATGCCTCAATAGAATATATCTAATGAGATCTTTCCCATTCATCATTTTCTACTGAGAGATGCTTTTCCAAATGTAGAAATTAAAAAGTATAAATTCTTCCAAAGAAATTATTCCAATTCCAATATGAACATTACTAATAAGTCTTCTCCCAGCATGAGGAGATTATACTGACTTTTAACTAGCAAATGTGGCTCCAAAATAGCTAATCATTAGAAACCAGAGACAATCCATTTCCAAAAAGATATGGCAATTAAAGTGACTGACGTAGAATGATAAGAATCTTAAAGGAGAAAACTGCCCTCAGATGTCATTGAGTCAAATTCCCTCCCAAGGTTGGAATCTATATTATATCCCAGACAGATGGCAGCCTAGATTTCTTTAAACACTTCAGTTTCAACGAGTTCATGCTTTGGCACAGCAGTTCTCTCTATTGTCAAATGGCTCTCTTTCTTAGAAGATTAATCCTCATCTTGAAGAGAATGTGTCTCCTGGGAACATCCACATTTTGAGTAAGGTTTTGCCCTTTGAAGCAGTACAGAATATTTTCCATTTGTTACTGTGGGAAATGACAGGTTGCATCTAATCTTGAGGGCTCAGGACACAACTTAGCAGTAGGAGGCGAGGTTGAGATATCCCTGAGTGATTTAGGAAGAGTCAGGGCTAAGCCTACGCCTGACAAGGGCACGATATGACTCAGCAGGTTCTGACTGAGGAAAGACAGATGCTCCGAAACCATCCCTCCCTCCAAAAAAGGTTGACCATTAATTAAGGCGGCTGCGCTGGATAGGTCAGCCAATACATTTGAGTATCTTCCTTTGTAGATGTTTTAAAAATTGTTGTTTTGTGGTTTTACGTTTTTTTGTTGTTGGTGGTAGATATATAAGGAATACTTTAGTAGACCCATTTGGGAGTGCCAGCAACTATGACAGAGACAGATGTCACTGACTGTTTTTTGTCCAAGTGTTTCAGTAAGCACTTGGATTAGAAAGGTAGGGGATTTGACAACTGTGGGTTCTATCCAGCATTTTATGTTATCTTTCTTGAGTGCAGTTCATACTTTTCAGAACTGTTAAAACCCTGTGGTGCTGACATAATATGTCCCTTTTGAGGCTTTGCTTTTTCTGGCTAGGCTTCAAACCAAGGCCTTGTAGCAGCTTTATTTACATAGATAGACACCAAATGTGTCATTTTTGTCTCTCTTACTGCTACTCTTTTTTGAAAAAAAAATTTTTTTTCAATCACAACTCCACTCATAAGCATATGTATACTACTTTTTGTTTTTGTTTATGCTTGCACATAGCCTCTTCCTTCCCATGACAATTATCTTCTCTATCATTACATGCAGATTAAGGACCAGAGTTGAAGGATAAGAGGCTTCCTAAGTGTTTCTGCTGCTAGAATCCTTTTTGTAGGATGCCGAATAACAGAACATAACCTTGTAACCTTTCTTCCAACCCACCCCAATCATCCCACACACCCAACTCTGTTTCTCAGCATCCAGCTCTGTGATACTTTTTTTTTTCCAGCTTTACTGACAAACAAAACTTTAAGATATTTGACATGTGCCACTTGATTTGATACATGTGTATATTGTGAAAGGATGTTGATTAACATATCTATCACCTTACATATTTACCACCCTTTGTGTCTGTGAGAGAGCATTGAAGCTCTATTCTCAGCAAATTTCAAGTATAGGATATGCTGTTTTCAACTATAGTCACCATCCTTAGACCTTATTCATTTGTTAACTGAAAGTTTGTACTCTTTACTAATCTCTCCCTATTTTCTCCAAGCCCAGCCCCTGGCAACCACTTTTCTACTGTTTCTGTGAGCTGGTTTTTGGGTTTTTTTTTGTTTGTTTGTTTTGTTTTTTTAATAATATTTTTTATTATATTATGTTAGTCATCATACAGTACACCCCTAGTTCTTGATGTAAAGTTCCATGCTTCATTACTTAGGTATAACACCCAGTGCACCATGCAATACGTGAGCTGTTTTTTTGTTTGTTTTTAAGAGTCCATATATAAGTGATATCATGGAGTATTTGTCTTTCTCTGTCTCGCATATTTTACTTAGCAAAATGACCTGAAAATTCATCCATGTTGTTAGAAATGACAGAATTTCCTTCTTTTAAAGGTGAATAATTTTACATGCCATATTTTCTTGTTTCATTTATCCATTGATGGACACTTAGATTGTTTCCATACCTTGGCCATTTTGAATAAGGGTGCAGTCAATGAATATGGTATTATAGATACTTTTTCAAAGTAATGGTTTTATTTCCTTTGAATATATACCCAGGATTGAGATTGCTGGATCCTTACATCGAAAACCGGGGATGTACTGTATGGTGACTAACATAATATAATAAAAAATCATTATTAAAATAATAAAAAAAAAAGAGATTGCTGGATCATATGGTAATTGTATTTTTAATTTTTTGGGGAACCTTCATGCTGTTGTCCATAGTAGTTGTACTAGTTTACATTTTACAAGACTTGCCTTTCCTCCACATCCTGGCCAGCACTGGTTATGCCTTGTCTTTTTGATAATACTCATCCTATTCATTATGGTTTTGATTTGCATTTTTCTGATGATTTCTGATGATTAATGATATTGAGCACCTTTTCAGGTATTTGTTGACCATTTGCATGTCTTCTTTGAAGAGATGTCTATTCACGTCCCTTGCCTGTGTTTTTAATAGGGTTGTTTTTTGCTATTGAGTTGTGTGAGTTCCTTGTATATTTTATATATTAACCCTAATTAGATTTGTTTTGCAAATATTTTCTCCCATGTAGTAGGTTGCCTTTTCATTATGCTGATGGTTTCCTTTGCTGAACAGAAGCTTTTAATTTTGATGTGGTCCCACTTGTTTGCTTTTTCTTTTGCTGTCTTTGCTTTTGATATTAAATCCAAAAAATCACTGCAAAACCAATGTCAAAGAGCTTACTCCCCAGACTTTCTTCATGGTGTTTTACAGTTTCAAGCCTTACAGTCAGGTCTTTAATTCCTTTTGTGTTGATTTCTGTGTATGGTGTAAGATGGGAGTCCAGTTTCATTCTTCTGCACATGGCAATCCAATTTTCCCAAAATTGTTTATTGAAGAGACTCTCCTTTCCCCAGTGTATATTTTTGGCTCCTTTGTCAAAAATTAATTGACTATGTATGCATGGGATTATTTCTAGGTTTTCAATTTTTTTCATTGGTGTATAGGTCTGCTTTTATGGCAGTACCGTACTATTTTGATTACTATAACTTTGTAATGTAGTTTAAAATCAGGAAGTGTGATCCCTCCAGTTTTGTTCTTTCTCAAGATTGCTTTGGTTATTGTGGTCTTTTGTGGTTCCATACAAATTTTAGAATTTTTTTTTTATTTCTGTGAAAAATACCATTGAAATTTTTATAGAGATTTCATTGAATCGATAGATGACTTTCAACCTAAATTGTGATTTATGATGCCAAGTTCAAGAGTAATGGGAGAATAAGATCACTGCAAGATGTAAATGAACCATTTACATTCAGAGATTATTGAGGATTCTATAGAGCTAACATTTAAACATTGATTTATTTTATCCTTAAAGCAGAGACAAAAACAGTTTATATTTTGTCTCTTGATCAGAAAATGAAGCTTTGAGTTTGCATTTTAGTATTAAGTATTGTTACTACTCTAATAGCCTGTAGGCTTTTCTCTCCTCTTCTCTACTTGTCAATACCTGTGTTAGACCTGTTCTACTCTGTGTATTTTTCTCTATATTAAAAAGATTATAGGCTATGCTTTCACATATAATCGGTGGTAGCTATATTTATCAAAAATCTTGTTAACTCTCCAGTTAGACAGCTGTCAGCCTACATTCAGCATTGTTCTGTGAAACATCTGAGGGACGACTTGATACAGGCATTTAATACTTTAGTATAAAAGGTTTATACAGTTTTCACTGAGCCATTTAATTGTTTCTAAGTTAGAATTTTACTTTTTTACATTATACATTTTCTCTACTTCTGTAATTACTAGATGACCAGACACACATACAGGAATATCTTTTCCATTGCTAGGTTTATTCTGGGAACTGTGATCAAAAAGGAAATTCATATTGCTTTTTAGTTTATAGCATACTTTTAATTTCTCATCTATTAGGATTTATTAGATGCTCCAACCACAAACACAACTCAACTCACTTTCTGCAACTGGCTATCTTTAAATAAATACATATCCCGATGGTCATACCAAAAGTATTTATGTATGTGTCTGATACCTCCCCAGTGTTCCCATGGTTAAAGAGCATGTCAACATTTATCTTGGTGTCCCCGGCACACAGGGTAAGGATGCAGTTGATGTTTGTTGAATAAACTAATCCATTTTGAAGCAATCCTGTGCCTTTGACAATTATATATGTTAGATTTGAAGGATAATCACCTGAACTTGTTTGGTTTTCTGAAGCACTCTTCTATTATCCCATTTATTTGAGGGGTTATGTATTTGCTCCTTTTATATGGACAGAGAATTCTCAAATTTCTTTATAAAATATTTTTCCTGTCCTACCTACCTTCCTCCATTATTATGACAACTGTAAGTAAACTATCATTTTTGAAATCTGGCCAGAACAATCATCTATACAACCATTCCCACCTAAAATGTAGATGGCTCTCTGTCTTGATTTAAAATAGCTACCCTTCCAATCCACTGCCAGCTATCGTTTTCATAATTGCTACTAAAAAGAGTCTTTGAGAACTAGTGTCTATTTTATTGTGGCATTCAAAAGGAGCAAGAGGCCAGCTGTAATAATCTTTGCTTTTATAACAAATATCCAGATCGATCTGCCTTACATAATAAAACGCTCTTACTTAGTGGCAACTCTTTCTCTTTTAGAGCCACATTAACACTGCATTTGACAGAACAGAGTCACATTTTCAGATGGCTTCATTTTACTATTCAAGTTTGTGCAGAATTTTTTCCTGACATGAGTTCTCTTGAATGTTTACTTCCTGCCAAAGAAATACAATCTCATTGTCTAAGAATTTACTCAGTGGACAGACTAGAGAGCAGAGGAAACATCAACCTTGTACAATGTGTTTCATGCTTAAAATGTAGCCCAGGAGTCTACAAATAAATAAAACAGCAGCTGTCCACTGACCCAGCAGGCAGAGTGCACCAGTCATAATATAGTCCACAATAGCTCAAAACCTTGAGAATATTGTTTATTTTAAATAGTTAACTCTCTGTTGTTCCTGGTAATGGAAGGCAAAGAGGAACATGGCTCACTGAGTTGAGAATGTAATGTTAAAGGATTCATGTTTACCATTAGTTTGAAATGTGCTCCTATTATATTATTTTTCTGGAGTTATTTTCAAATAGGAAAACTCATATTTTAGTTTTTGTATTTCTCTTCACTGCTAAAGACTTTAAATCTAAGGCTTAAAATTAATAATTATGGAAATGATCAGAGTAGTAACAGCAGGGGAAAGCAATGGCAATGACAGTTAAGATGAACATCATTTTAGGTTTATCAAGCCAATTTCCAATTTCAATAATGGCATTAGTTTCTTATTGCTGCTATAACAAATTACCTTAAAATTAGTGGCTTAATCAATAAAAAATTATTATCTTATAGTTCTAGAGGTCAGAAGTCTTATATGAGTCTTATTGGGATAAAATCAAAGTGTTGGCAGGGCTTCGTTACTTATTGGAGGCTCTAGCAGAGTTTCCTTGCCTTTTTCAGCCTCTAGAAGCAGCCCTTATTACTGGACCCATGGCCCTTTCCTTTGTCTTTAAAGCCAACAATAGTGGGTTGAGTCTCTTTCACATACCATCACTCTGACCTCCTCTTCTGTCCTCCTTTCCACTTTTAAGAACTTTTGATTACATTGGGAAAACCCAGATTACCCAAGATAGTCTATTTTAAGGTCATCTGATTAACAACTTTAATTCCATCTGCAAACTTGATTTCCCTCTGCTGTGTAGCCTAACGTATTCACAGGTTCTAAGGATTAGCACGTGGACTTGGGGTCCATTATTCTACCTACCATAATAATAAAAAAAGATCACATTTCAAACTACACATATGCTTTTTATTTTTATCTTTTCTAATATATTATCTTTTCACTAGATGGACCCTAGCTTTTATCTAGCTATAGAGGAAATTAGAAATTTTAGAGTGTTGAAGAACGGCTTTTTAAAAATACACCTTCTGACATTCAAAGATGGAACTGTTGAAAAGAATTTGTAGAAAAAATTTTTGACTCTTCCTTTAGTGTATCAAGGTCCAAGTCTAGAAGAACTACCCCAAGAGCATTCTCTCATATTACAGAGAAGATATTCCTTCTCTCTATTGCAGAAAAGCCATAGGTTTATTGCTATAGAGTAGAAGTTTATAAAATAGGAGAAGTCTAAGAAAAGTTTCTCATTCCCCAGACCCAGGTGAGGTTGGAAAGAAAAGAAAAGATAGGATGCAAAAATGTGGAGAGAAGATGGCACAAAGTCACAGAGGGAGGTATAGGGAGCCAAACTCAAGTGTCATCATCTACAGGCACCACTGAGCTCTTGAGAAGGACATGGATTTGGATTATACCAACCGCAGGTGGTCAGGGGACCCGGCCCAGTGACCTGAGTAGCCAAGGCATATTGTGCCTAAGGATTCTGCTCTGACAGGAGATTTTGTAAGACACATCCTTTTCTGTACATTTAATATCATCAACATGAAAGAGAGAAGAGGAAGCTAATGAAACTGAGCATCTTATCCAGAGGAGACTGAGCCTTACACAAAAGGATTAATTGGATTATCATAACAATCTGTGTTTTATTTTTTTATTTTTTTAATGTTTTTTTATTATGTTAGTCACCATACAGTACATCCTGGTTTCTGATGTAAAGTTTGATGATTCATTAGTTGCGTACAATCTGTGCTTTAAATTAAACAATACTAAAGATCATTTGGAGCTTATCATAAACCATCAAATTAGTTAGGCACAAAACAACAATTAGATTTCTGGTCACTTTACATTCAGATATACAGAGAAAAATGTATCTCTTTTAAATCTCTAGAACTGGTTTAATCCTTATCCCAAATCCCTATCTACTGGTTGTTAGGAAGGGAGGTAGGCTGAGGATGAGACAACTTAATTTTAGATCTATTTGTTAAAACTTCTCCTGCTTTAATAATATAAGCAGTGTCTCTCTGGAGAATAAAAGTCAGCATCTCTGTGCTCTCATTTCTTAATCCTTCCTTTCCTTTCTCAACTTCTTTTCAAGATCGCGTCTGCTTTAGAGGGAGAGGAAGAATGTATTGTGCTTGCTTCTCTGTTCTTCAGGAAAACAGCCCATTTTCTCTGAAGAGTGGCCTGCTGGCCTCTGATGCTATACACTATGCTTGGTCACTTTGTACTTCATACTGTTGGTTAAAATAATGCTCAGGGGAAGCAATAACCGTATTATCTCTCTTCCTGAGTCCACTTTACCCCTCAGATTGTATTGATTACAGATACCTGAGTCTCTTTCATTGAGACTCTAGAGCCAGAACCCCAGTATCTATGGAAGGGTCCTGTTTTTCTCATTACAGTAGACACAATGGGTAATTCCACTGGCTTTCAACTAAATATCTGTATCCCACTGGAATGAAGGGAAGTTCCGGAGTGCTAGCTAAAGCTCTTCTGTCCCTGGCCATACTGTTCTCCTTAATTTGATACGCATCAAGTTGGCATACAATACACTCCACAGAAGTATTCTCTGAAGTCTCTAAATATGGATCAAGAAAGGGCCTTCTGCCCTTGGGTTTTCCCTCACTTATCTTAATGCTCACCTCCAGGATTTATCCTAGATGAAGGAAATAGGAATACATATCTATTACTCCATTTATCCTCTTTCTGTTACCTTTCTTCTTCTCACTGCCCCTAAGAATTTTAACTTCAATGGCTTTCTTCTTTCAAGCAGCATCCTCTTGACTTAAGCTTAATAGCAAGAAGAGTCTCTCAAATTAAATTGCAATTAATAACAACTAACTCAAAAAAACCTAAGCAAACTTGGTACACAGAGAAAGGTTAAGCCATCAGCTAATAACATGGCAAAATATGCACTTGAACATCATAAACTACTCTAAAGAGATCTCTGGACTCTGCCAGGTGTCCTTCTCTCTCATTTTCTCTCCTTTTCTATCCATACATTTTTCCTTCCCAGTAATGTCAGTTCAGTTCTTTATCGGTGTGAACTGTCTTCCACCACATGCTGGTGATTATGACATCTATCCCATTCATCATGATCATCATGCTGGGAAACACAGCCTCCTTCACTCAGCAGCTGAGTTTTATATCTTACAACATCTCCCACCAAAAAATACTGATTCATAGTTCCACTTAAAAATCTAGAAAATATCTCCTGGTCTGGCTTTGATTAAAAATCCACTGCATTTAAAATGTGGCAAGGGGGAGAGTCAAATAAAAGCATGGCTATACGGAATCCATTCCTCTAATGCGGAGCCAATCCTAGAGAAGGGAAAACCACTGTGAGAGAAGGTAGCCTAAGGTCACTGACATCATTTAAGAATTTGGATGCCCTTGGTCCCAGTTCCCTCATGGAATTTAAAGACCTTTTGAAAACGTTGCTTCCCCAAAGTGTTTAACTCATACATCCTATCTACATGAGAAATAGAAACAGTGATGGAATAGAGTGCTAGTGAATATTCCTCACCTCTTACCTTCCAGCCAAATATGATTATGCTCAGTAGGTCTATTCATGAAGGAGTTTTTCTGGATGGTCAGCATGAAACAAATGTCCAAAGGAGAATCACCTTGAGCTATTTTATTATCTCACCACAAGTTCCTTAACAGTGTGAAATTAGTATAGTGGAAGTTCCTTAGAATTTCCACTATTTAGTGTTAACAGTGAAGAAAGTTTTTCCAGTTCTCAAATACTAAAGATAATCATAAGGCCTTTGTAAATACTCTATATCAGTGATTCTCAAATACTCTATATCAGTTTCAGCATCACATATGTACTTATTAGAAATGCAAAGTGGGGAGACCCTATCCATGATCTACTAAATCAGGAACTCTGGGGTGGGGTAAGCAATCTGTTTTAACAAACTCTCCAGCAGATTTTGATGTGTGCGAACATTTGGGAACCACTGCTCGTAAGTCTATAATTGGAGCACATAAAATATATTTTCCACTGGACTATATCTTCTTGAGAATTGAGGTCCTTAGTAATATAGCATTTTGGGGATCTTTCCCTGTTTATTCGCTATCCTCAAACACCCTGCTTCCAGTTACATTGATAAGAATTCTAGCACGCAAAGATTACTTCAGAAATTCAAATCTGACTTTCTAAAGTACCTTTGAAAAACTAGTTAAAAACTTCAAGTAGCCCCTGTTTGCTTTTCTTTTTAGATTGACAGGTGTTCATTATTGGAGATTGTGTTATTATTGGAGTATTATTGTGACTGAGTCTTTATGGTATTTTACTGTAGTATTATTAGTTTATGATAATTATAGTATTGTTGAAATACTATTGAAGAATATTTCTGGCTACTTCTTTCTTGAAACCAGTGGTCTTTTGGTGTTCTTCACTGTTTTATTCTATATTTGACAGTTTTTAAATCAAAATTTATCATCATATCTTTGTTATTTAATTTCTTGTGTTTGTACTGATTTATAGAAAGAAATGGTGTTTTAGACATTTTGGAAGATGTACTTCATTGTTTCTTCTCTTACATTTGGTTTCTTACTTCAGATGATTTCCTTAGTTATTCAAAAATCTGTATTCATTCTTTTCACATGAATAAATGATTCTCAGTATTGGCATAGGAAAATTTTTAAGATTTATTTATTTATTTGTGAGAGAGACCACTCAGGGAGAAGGGGCAGAGGGAGAGGGAGAGGGAGAGAAAATCTTAAGCAGACTCTGCTCTGGGCAAAGTGGGGCTCGATGCCACAGCCCTGAGATCAGAACCTAAGCCAAAACCAAGAGTTGGACACTTAACCAACTGTGCACCTAGGCACTTTGAAAATTTTTAAATATATAGAAATATGTAGTCCTCACTCAAGGTCAAACTAAATTAGAATAATTAGTTGTTGGGGTATTATTATTGAGAATTATTATAATTTAACAATGCCCAAATGATGACAATGTATAGCTAAGATTGAGAATCGCCTACAGGTATTTTCCTTCAGATCCAAGTTCTTCATTCTTCAGAACATCGTTTCTGAGCTGGTATACTAGATCCTATTTTTTGTGTGCGTCACTAATGGATATTTTCTAGATCTTGATGATATCAGCAATATGGGTAAGATCTAGATTATGATTAATATAAGGTGCTTCTACTTAACTTTTAACTTGATATATAATGGCACCCATCAATTTCTCATATGGCATATTTCAGAAGTATGGGCAATCTTCTGACCACAACATTAAACACACCATTTACCACTAGTTTTGAATCTGGCATTTAGCTGGCCAGTTTCCCTTTCTCCCTCACACATAATAAGAAACCCTCCTGAAACAGGGTATTGATCACAAAAGAGCTTTTCTTTTTTATTGTCCTTGCAAATATTATATTACTACTGAGAATGGAAGTCAATTGCAGATGTCTTGGATTTCTATTTATAGCATATATTTCAGTAAGTTCATGGAAGGTACATAATAGGTATGCAATAAATTGTTGCAGGAGTAGCTTAATGGTTGATACATGCCAATATTGAAATCATTTTGAAATAAAGATACTTGATTCCATGAAGTTAACCTTGTATGTATTGTTTTCTTGTTTGTATAAATCCATTTGAATTAGAGAAATGGAAAAATAGTATCTGAATACACTTTTTTGACTAACACTAATATAACTTACTGATGATATTAGCAATTCATTTTAACTTCCAAATGTCAGTTTCCATATCTCTAAAATGATGATCCTTCAAAATTTCTGTAGAAGCTCTTCTGCTTTTCTTATACTACTGCTGCTCTCTTCTTCTACTCCAGACATTATAAATAATGTCGTATTATCTCAGAACCTTCCTGTTCAAAAAGAGACACATTGGAACAAGTTGTGGATGTTAGTAAATCTTTTGAGGGTAGATAGCTGTGTTACTTTGTACTGGTTACATATGCTCTAAGACCTCAGTTTTGGGGGTTTAAGTAGAAGGAATGGACAAGATAATTGCTAATTCTAAAGCCATAATGGACTTGGGTAGTAGGGCACATCCAGGATCAAAATATGATACAATGTTTCTTTGCCAAGAAGGGAAAGGCAAATCATAGTACCATGTCATAAACTCAGTGAGTTAACTGGTCTGGGTTTGATTAAATGTCCACTAACTAAAAGTTCAGAAACTAGGAGAGTGTTGAAAAAGATGACTTTTGAACAAAGAGATAGGAGTAGTTCAGATCAAATGAGATTAAATACTAATTGAAGACTAAGCGAAGGTCCTGGTACTTATAATTGTAATGCAGTGAGATTTGGAGACAGACATGAATGGACAAGGTTTTACCATTGGTGTGTGTGCCTTTTATGTTTACATGGTTAATCTGTGTACAGTAAAGTATTCAAATTTCAGGTGTACGCCTTGGTTGATTTTTACATGTGTATGTTTCCATTCACCTATTTAAGCATCTCTCAGACCAGGATTTCACCTCAGGAGCTTCCCTCATGCTCCCTAGCAGTCAATAACACCCTCCCCAGGGTTAACAACTATTCTGATTTCTATCTAAATAGATTAGGTTTCCATGTTCTTAAACTTCATGCAAATGGAATCATACAGTATGTATTCTTTTGTGTCTTTTTTCCCTCAACAAAATTTTTCTGAGCTTTGTCCATGCTGCTATGTATAATAGTAGTTTGCATGTTTTTATTGCTGAGTTGTATTCCATTGTGTAAGTATTGTAAAATTTGTTTATGCAGTCTCCTGTTGGTGTACCTTTGAGTTGTTTTCATTTTTTTTTCTATTAAGTTTTTGAATAAAACTGCTATGAATATTTTACACATGAATTTTGGTAGGTATATGCATTGTTTCTCTTGGATAGGAGTGGAAATGCTGGCACAATTGCTGGCTTTTTCTTTTTAATATTTATTTTCTCTTTAATATTTTCTCTTTAATATCTCTTTATATTTCTCTTTAATATGTTTAACCAAATAGTTCTCCAAAATGATTGAACTAATTTACATTTCCACTATCAATGTATGAGAATTTAGTTATTCAGTATCCTTACCATTAATTATGCCTGTCAGTATTTTTAATGTTAATCATTCTAGTGGATGTATAGTGCTCTGGTGACTAATGATGTTGACCAACTTGTCAACCTTTATCGGCCATATGGATATCTTATTTTGTATATTATTGGCTGAAGCCTTCTTCCTATCATTTTAAATCATTTTTATATTTTTCTTGCTATGTAGGATTTTTTTTTACATGTATTCTAGATAAGTCATTTGTCGGATTGTGTTTTGCATATTTGCATTCTTTTTTTAAAGACTTTATTTATTTGAGAGAGAAACAGAGACTGAGAGAGAGAACATGAGCAGGGTGAGGGGCATAGGGAGAAGCAGACTCCCTGCTGAGCAGGGATCCCGATGCCATGCAGGGGTGGTTGCGGGACTCCAGAATCATGATCTGAACCAAAAGCAGATGCTTAACTGACGGAGCCACCCACACATCCCTTGCATATTTGCATCCTTTTTTTAAAAAATGATTTTTATTTATTTATTCGACAGAGATCGAGACAGCCAGAGAGAGAGGGAACACAAGCAGGGGGAGTGGGAGAGGAAGAAGCAGCCTCCCAGCAGAGGAGCCTGATGTGGGACTCGATCCCAGAATGCTGGGATCACGCCCTGAGCCAAAGGCAGACACTAATGACTGTGCCACCCAGGCGCCCCAGGTCTTGCTTTTTTATCCGTTCTCTCATACCGTCTCTTTTGATTGTAGCGTTTAGTCCATTTACATTCACAGTAATTATTCATAGATATGTACTTACTGCCATTTTGTTACTTATTTTATGGTTGTTTCTGTAGTTCTCCTCTGTTCTTTCTGCTCTTGCTCTCCTCCTGGTTTGTTGGCTTTCTTTAGTGATATACTTGGATTCCTTTTCCTTTATTTTCTGCATATCTATTCCTCTTTTTATTTGTGGTTAACATTAGGTTTATACATGACATCTTATGCATATAGCAGTCTGTATGAAGTTGATGGTTGCTGAAGTTAGAACCCATTCTAAAAGCATTACATTTTTACTCTTCTCCTCCCACCCCCATCATGTTTTAGGTGTATAGTGTCATACTTTAAACCTTTTATTCTGTGAATCCCTTAAATGATTTTTATAAATATTCTTAATTTTACTACTTTTGTGCTTCCTACTCTTCTTACTCCTGCTTATAATGTTATCTTTCCACTCAGAGTCCCTTTTAACATTTCTTATGAGGCTGGTTAGTGATGAATTCCTTTAACTTTTGTTTGTCTGGGAAACTATCTCTCCTTCTATTCTGAATAATAGCCTTGCTGGTTAGAGTATTCTTGGTTGCAGTTTGTTTGTTTTCTTTCAGCACTTTTAATATATCATGCTACTCCCTTCTGGCCTGCAGTGCTTATGCTGAAAAAAACAGATACTGGCCTTGTGGGATTTCCCTTGTATGTAACTATTTTCTTTTGCTGCATTTGAAAGTCTCTCTATATTACTGCTTTTTGCCATTTTAATTTATATGCGACTTGGTACGGACCTCCTTGGGTTGATTTTCTTGGGAGCTCTATGTGTCTCTTGGATCTAGATTTTCATTTCATTCCCCAGATTTGGGAAATTCTCAGCTATTAATTCTTCAAATAAATATTATGCCCCCTTTTCTCTCTGTTCTCCTTCTGGGATCCCTATAATGTTAATGTCATTATGCTTGATGGTATTGTTGAGGTCCCTTAATATACTATTTTCATTTTTTATTATTCTTTCTTCTCTCTCCTGCTCAGCTTTATTACTTTCCATTACTCTGCACTCCAGGTCACTGATTCATTCTTCTGCTTCCTCATTCTACAATTTATTCCTTCTAGTGTATTTTTAATTTCAGATACTGAGTTTTTTATCTTTGAATGGTTCTTTTTTCTTTGTATTCCTGAAGCCATTCGTGAATGGTATTTTAAAAATTTCATTATCATGTTAAGTTGTTTCAGTGTCATTTTAAATATATAAGTCCCTTTGTTAAAAATGGAAATTTTTACCTTTTTTCTTATTGTAAACATAATACATGTTTATTGTAGAAATTTTGAAAATCACAGAAGGGTGGGAACCCATCTTAAGATGATCCCCAGTAGTCTCTGCTTTCTAGTAATCAAGCCCTTGAGTTGGGCAAGACTTGTGCTTTGCTTTTAATCAGTAGAATATGGCAAAAATGAAAATTTCATTCCCATGATTATGTTACATTCCATAAGAGTCCATCTTTTCTCCCCACAAACAAAACTCCAGGTCCGGATGGCTTCAGTGGTAAATTCTGTTGTCATTTTAGTCCCTATTTCATTTTTTTCTGCTCTAATATTTGTTATTTCTTTCTATTATCTTTGGGTTTCATTTGTTCTCATTTTTTTATTCTTTGAGGTTTTAAGTTAGTTTGAGACTTATCTTGTTTCTTGAGATAGGCATTTTTAGCTATGATCTTCCCTCTTAGAACTACTTTTGTTACATCCTATAAATTTTGTTATGTTACATTCCCATTGTCATTTGTCTCAAGATTTTTTTTTAATTTCTCTTTTAATTTATTCTTTTACTCATTGGTTGTTTAGTAGCATGTTGTTTAATCTCCATATTAAACATTTGAGAATGTTCCAGTTTTCTTCATGGAATTAATTTGCAGCTTCATACCATTGTGGTCATATAGATGCTTGATATGATTTTATTCCTCTTAAATTTATTAAGGCTTCTTTTGATCTTTATTAAGACTTTTTTGATCTGTCTCAGAAAATATTCCATGTGCACTTAAGAAGAATGTGTATTCTGTTGCTTTTGGATGGAATGTTCTATAGATACATGCTAAGTCCATCTGGTCTGATGTGTCATTTAAGCTGATTTTTCCTTATTGGTTTTCTGTCTGGTTGATCTATCTATTAATGCAAGTGAAATGTTAAGAAATGTCTAATTGGTGGTAGCAGCAACTATTCTTTTCAGGAAATGAGTCTATGATGTGGGGAAATAGTGATTATATAATATTATAAAAAGGAAATGCAGTGTCAAAAATCACATCTAAAATATATTTTTAGCTATACAAAATTGATTAAGCCAATAGATAGATAAGTGACAGATAGAAATACAGATTGCTAGACAGATAGATGGATTAGAAAGAACAGTATCAAAATGCTAACAATAGCAATTTTTTAAAGATTTTTCTATTATTCTTCATGCCTATCTTTTCAAAAATTTTCTGCATGTATATCTTATATCCCAAAGTTCAAACTATCTGAAAAAGAAATGATCATCAGAACAAATATTCTATAAAAAAGGAAATCATGAAAACATATTAGGTTCTTTTAGGACAATTATGTATTTTTATTTGAGTAGAGAATTTGCCAAATATTATCTCCATTGATACCCATCTTTACAGGAAGACCACTAATTACATGGCACTAGCCTGTGATAAAAATATAATGAAGGAATAATAATAAGATATATTTTTCTGGTTGTGCTCTCTGTTCTGTGAATTTCTAACCCTTCTACTTCCTGCCAGTTAATTCTGAAATTTTCCAAAAAGAAAATATTTATTCTCTTCAGTAGTCAGTATGCACTACCTTCCTCAGCTTGCTGTAAGTGTGTCAGCAAATGAGGCAACCAGTCCTGCTACAAAACTCTATAAGCACTCATGCCCTAGCAGAGCTTCTGAAGTTGCCAGAAAGCCCCATGGAGGTGGCAGAACCAAATCCCTCTTGCTGTCACTTCCATTCTACGTGAAACCATCATGACCCAGTTCAGGCTTTAAAAACCAATCGACCCTATTGCATTTGGGAATTCTAGGACAAATATAACTTTAGCGGTCATGCAAAGACCCCTGCAACAATATAACCTTCAATTTGTATAGACTTTGAAGATATACAGCATGCTTTCACAGATATTGTCTTGCTTTATTTCTATGAAAATCTTTAGTAGGCATTAAAATGTGTTGCTTAATATTATTCTTTCCATCCTCTATATAAGCAAAATGAGGCCTTTTGCAATTACAGTCAGTTCAAGGACATGCATCTAGCAAGTGGTAGAGCCAAAACTCAAATAAGCAGCCAAGCCCAAGATTGTTCGTTATGCTCTTTCCATAAAAATATTGTGCGGTATAGCCACAAGCATCAAATTCTATGTATTATTTAAAGACCATTGTGATTATGCATGTTTCATAAACTGGTACTGTTAATTCCTAAGAGGAGGCAGGAAATGTTAAAATTATTATTTTCAAAATAACTCTTTCCATTGAAAAGTTCTGCTTTTCACAGTCTCTCATTGGAAAAGATGTATCAGTGTCAGGTATTTTTAAAATGCAAAATACATACCATGAAAAGGGACTGTTTGGAATGTTAAGCTCTAGAGCATCAACCAAATTGCTGACGTAAGTGTTAAAAATAATTAACAACATCAAAATATTACCAATTAAGTTGAAATTTTCAAATAGTATTCGCTTGTGTTAGTAAGAAAAAACAGCAAAATATATGTGATTCATTTGGAATAATATCTAAGGAAAGATGAATTAAGTAATCCTTTTATTAAATACGAATTCAACACCATGCAATACAAATAAATGCCTATCAGAACAATTACATATTTTTAATTGAAATATTTCTATGAGAAACATTGTTTTCTTTGTTATTCAGAATAAAAACATTTTTTCTTCAGGATTCACAGGAGAAAAAGTCACAAGCACATAACCAACTACAGATCTTTACCATAGGACTAATAATGTAATTCCTACATATTTGTATCATTTTCTCCTAATTTATTTTAAAAAGCAAAAGAAAGATAATTCAAATGATACGTAATTTATTTTTAATTTTAAATATAGTAACTCAATTCATAAAACTTTAGAAGATAGAGCACTCAAAGGTAACTGTCATGAAATGTTTCTCTCTCTTTACTCTGTCCTTGCTCTGATCAGTGGATTCTTTTGGTCTCACTTTAAAGCCTACTTGGAAATATTACTGCCTTCATAGGATCAGGCAAAAATACTGATTCTTTATAATAGTGGACCATTAGAGGTTTTTTCATCATGTGACCCTCTGTCCTATATACTCTTGATTTCTTATAGCAAACAACATCCTTCTATTTCAGTTCATGTTAAGTTGTGTAGAATACCACCCTACTTCTGGAGTGGGGCAGGTAACTCAGTCTGGCCAAACAGCACCTCTGTTGTCCTATGTCACAGTGACTGGCTGGTGGTAGGCATATGACTGGCCCTCTGCAGACCTATCAAAATGATTTATGTCTTATATGGAAGCAATTCAAATTAGAATTTTTGAAAGTTTTTCATTTTAGTCTCTTTCTTTTCGCCCTTTCTCCTGATATTCCAAGAGATGAGCTGGGTCATTGATGTGATCTTTAGCCTGGGTTTTTCTATCAAAATTATTTTCCTCTAGAGTAGAGATTCCTGTTCCATACAGGGCTTGATTTCATGTCCAGTTCAATTATTTCCAGTTTAGAAATACTCCTGAGCAGGAGTCCTTACACACCAAATGCCTTGGTGCATGTAATTAGGTAAAATGGCAAATAATGAGAAGTGAAATATGGATAATGGCATCCTTTTCTCTTTGACCCTTTGAATTTTTTTCCAACCAAAAAATGAATAATTGGTACAATTAAGGTTGGCATGAAACTTAGCGATTTTTTAAAACCACATTTTAATCCTTAATTTTTCTTTACTGGAATCTTCTAGTTTATTGATTTCAGTGTGCTTTATTTTCTCTCTTAGTTCATATCAGTGTGTATTGTTAATGATTATTTTATTTAAAGTATATGTATTTTTAAAAACTATCATTCGTCCATATTTCCTTCAAAAACTAAAAAAATAATTATGATTTTTTTTTATGTATTTGGTCAGATCTCCAAAGCAAATAGTTGTATCTCCTATCTAAAGATTACCTGGGAGAACTCAACTTGAGGTGGCCATTTAGGAATCTTAAAAAAGAATACTTCATGTCTGGGCCAGTGATAAGAGCCGACGGCACCATAGCCATTCTGAAATCTGGGATAGTCTCTATGTTGCAGTCCTTCTCAGAAACATGCTTTTTAAGAGAGATCATGGGAGTTAATATCCATGTCATAGGAGAGGAGGGACCAAGAGAAGCCTTTAATAATCATGGCTATATCAATTGCAAGTTACAGGAGGCTAACTCAAACTAGCTTAAGAAAAACAATGTATTTGTTTATATAACTGGGATCAAGAATAGTAGTAACACTAGATACGTCTCCTAAAGTGAGGGAAACAAAAGCAAAAATAACTATTGGGGCTACATCAAATAAAAGCTTTTGCACAGCAAAGGAAACCATCAACAAAACAAAGAAACAATCTACTAAATGGGGGAAGATATTTGCAAATGATAAATTCAGAAAGGGGTTAATATCCAAAATACATAAGAAGTTTTACAACTCAATACCAGAAAGACAATCTGATTAAAAAATGGTCAGAGGACCTAAATAGACATTTTTCCAAAGAAGACGTATGGATAGCCAACAGACGCATGAAAAGATCCTTAACATCACTCATCACCAGGGAAATGCAGATCAAAACCTCAATGAGATATATCTTATACAAATTAGAATGGCTAAAATAAAAAAGGATAAGAAATAAAAAGTGTCAGCCAGGATTTGGAGAAGAAGGAACCTTCGTGCACTGTTTGTGAGAATGTAAATTGGTGTGGCCACTGTGGAAAACAATATGGAAGTTGCTCAAAACTTTAAAAATAGAAATGCCATATGATCCAATAATTTGACTACTGGGTATTTACTCAAAGAGAATGAAAGCACTAAATCAAAAAGATATATGCAGTCCTATTTTATTGTAATATTATCTATAGTAGCCAACATATGGAAGCAACCTAAGTATCCATCAATAGAAGGATAAGGAAGATGTGGTATGTACACACATACAGAGGAATATTATGCAGCCATTAAAAAGGATGAGATCATGCCATTTGACACAACATAAATGGACCTAGAGGGTATTATGCTAGATGAAGTAAGTCAGTCAGGCTGAGAAAGACAAATACTCTAATTCCACTCATAAGTGGAATCTAAAAACAACCAAATGAATTAAAAAAAAAAAACAACAAAAACAAAAAATAGAATCAGTCCTATAGAGAACAAATTGATAGTTACCAGAAGGAAGGGGGTAGGGGGCTGGGCAAAATGGATGAAGGAAAAAGGAAGATACTGTTAGGGACTTCCGTTGGGGACTGAATAAGTCACAGCAATAAACAATACAGTCGATGATATTGTAATAGTGATGTAAGGGGATGGATGGTACCTACACTTGTAGTGAGCATAGTGGAATGTATAAAGTTACCAAATTACTATGTTGTACACTTGAAACTAGTGAAACATTGTGTGTCAACTATACTAAAAATAAAAGAGTAACACAGTAACACTTATTCAGTATATGCTAAACATGATTCTAAAGCACTTTATTTTTTTATTAACATTATTTTATTAGAGAAAAGAGATATAGGAATATGGTTGAAAACTTAACTAGTACAGGAGACTATCTAATGAAAAGTTAGTCTCCTATCTCAGGCCGTCCCAGATGCAACCGCTATAATAGTGTCTTTTGTGTATTTCCTGGGATAGTTTGTGCACATATATTCACTTTTCTTTACTGTGTCATGTTATCTGCCTCAACCCTTGCATAAATGAAATCACACTATTGAGCATTTTATTAAGTAGTTATACTGTAATGATAAAAATGTGATATTAGAATAAAATTGCAAGGTTTAGAATTCGGCTCATTGGAAAGTGATTGTCATATCTCTCATTTATATAAACACCACACTAAGTACTTTACATAGAGTAACTCTTTTACCATTACCATTTGCCATATGGAATTGGTAATATTTTATTTTTTTTATTCCTTTTTAAAGTGTATGCTAACTACCTATTCAGCTCAACTTCTTTTTTTTATTATGTTCAGTTAGCCAACATACAGTACATCACTAGTTTTCGATTCAGTGTTCAACTATTCATTAGTTGCATATAACACTGAGTGCTCATCACCACACGTACCCTCCTTAATACCCATCACCTGGTTACCCCACCCGCCTCCCCTCTGTAAACCTCAGTTTGGTTCCCAGAGTCCAGAGTCTCTCCCTCTCTGATTTCTTCCCATTCAGTTTTCCCTCCCTTCCCCTGTGGTCTGCCATTGCTATTCCTTATGTTCCACATATGAATGAAACCATATGATAATTGTCTTTCTCTGCTTGACTTATTTCACTTAGCATAATCCCCTCCAGTTCCAACCATGTCAATGCAAATGGTGGGGTATTTATCCTCTCTGATGGCTGAGTAATATTCCATTGTATATATGAACAACATCTTCTTTTCCATTCGTCTATTGAAGGGCATCTCAGCTCCTTCCACAGTTTGGCAGTTGTGGACAATGCTGCTATGAACACTGGGGTGCATCTGCCCCTTCTTTTCACTGTGTCTGTATCTTTGGGGTAAATACCTAGTAGTGCAATTGCTGGATCATAGGGTGGCTCTATTTTTAACGTTTTGAGGAACTTCCATACAGTTTTCCAGAGTGGCTCTACCAGCTTGCATTCCCACCAACAATGTAAAAGGGTTCCCCTTTCTCCACATCCTTGCCAACATTTGTTGTTTCCTGTCTTGTTAATCTTTGCCATTCTAACTGGTGTAAGATGGTATCTCATTGTGGTTTTGATTTGTATTTCCCTAATGGCTAGTGATGTTGAACATTTTTTCATGTGTCTGTTAGCTATTTTTTATGTCATCTTTGGAGAAGTGTAGCACTTTATGTTTTAACTCATTTTATTTTCACAAAAATCCCTATGACCTAGCTGTTGCTATCATCATCATCATCACCATCATTATCATCCTTTTAGCGTTGAAGAAATCGAGCCATAGAGACATTAGTGAATGGGGACATAACAGCTAATAAGCAGCAGAGCTGGGTTTTGATCTCATGCCACTGGACTGCAGAGAACACATATTCAGTCGTCAGACTAGAGTGACTCAAATGTTGCTGGGTCCAGAGGTAGGTCCTGGGAAATGTTGTGGGAGCTGCCACCAAAGAAATACTTGACAGCAGGACTCCTGTGGTTCATCCAGTCAACTCTTCCTGTTTCTGCTCCTGTCATTATGTTAATTATATCCTCTCCTATTTATACTGGCCTTTCAATCTAGCAAAGACCCTGGCCTCCAGCAGGCTCAGATTACTGACCCCATGTGGTAAAAGATTGTTTGGACCTGAGTCATCCACTCACTTCCATAATTTGGAATAAAGTAAGTTACCCAAGGCAGCAGAATTGGACATCCTGCTGAACAGACAAAAGCAAACAGCTCCACATTCCCCTCTAGCTCCCACTTACAAAAGGTAAGGGTTTTGCTCTGTTTTTATTCAGTGAATATTGTCTTCCCTAAGAAAGCATAAAGATAGGACGCCGTGTCTTCCGTGGATTTCCAAATCCATTAAAGGACATTTTAAAAATTTGTTATTCTAGTTACATGGTTTAGGATCTATGAACTTTTTAAGGTTGGGAAAAAGTTCTAAGAGACTGAAAAAAAATGGCTGGGAAAAAATAAAATCAAAATACGTAAATATCTAATTAAAATGTTTATAAAAGTAGTGTATTGGAAAGACAACTGTAACCCAACTCACTTTATATTTAGATGGATTTTAGGAGGTTTGGTAAGAAAAGGACTAAGTTCTCCAAAGGTAAGAGGGTCTAGAGCCTCTGTAGGACTTAACATGCCACCACTCCACTAATGTAAGCCTTGGAGAACCAAAGTACCCAAAGGGGGGGGTCAGAAAAAAAGTGAATGTTGTCACCACCCAGTGAATTTCATTTGCCACCTTGGTCCATGTCTCCTTAAAACAAGTGTAGCTATTTAAACTTTAGCTATCTTTTTTAAGATTTCTGTCAAATCTCCCACAAATGAGAAACTCTTCATCCTGTGTTTGCTCACAGGGTGTAAAAATGATGATTATGATTTCTAAAGCTATTAAATATATTTGTATTTTTTTTAAAAGAAAGATCTTGAACTAAGAACAAAATTTCTTGATTATTGTGGTTAAACTTAGAATAGGCTGCACTGTTCAAGTAAAGACTAATACTGAAAATGAGGGCTTGGCCTTACTTTTTGGATGTAAGTTCTAAGAGCACTTTGCCTGTAGACCACTAATCAGACAAATCATCTATTTATCTTTTTCCATAGTTCACCTAGACAAGGAGAATCTCCTTTTCATTTCACTGCAATGCTCTATTACTCTGATTGTAGCAGTTTTTATGTGTAGCCTGGATAGCTCCTATTTTAACTTAGGTTTCTACACCTCAATGGAGTTAGAAATACAACCAGTTAGAGAGCAGTGATATGTGAAGTGACATGGTCTATGTAGCCCATCTTCATAGAACATCACTTACCCAGAGATTTGGGAAGTTTTTATAAATATACAAACTCATAAATATTTATGGGTATAGATTGATAGATAAGGAATCATTTTCCAGAAAGGGTAAAAATCATGATTTTCATACAAATATGGAAGGAATTCTGTGCCAAAGATTTTATTTAACTCATTAATTGAAGATGGAATTGGTAAGATGTTTCAACCAGTGCAAAGAAGAACTCAAAGTACCACATACTGAAAGATAAAAAACTGATTGAATTAATTTACAAATACATGCAAAACTGCAAAATAGGTCAATATTCAAAAAACAATTACCAGATTCCACTGAACACAATTTGGATCTCTATGGGAAAATTTCATTTTCAATACTATAACTCATCTAAAACTTTAAAGTTGTAAAATGGGTCAAAAACAATGAAAGCACAGCCTCCCCACAGAATCTGGTAACACTGAAGGGTGTGCTAGATGGCTTTTTTCCATTGGTCCATTTCAGATATTTTATATTTTTTATTAAAAACAAAAATCTGTCATTAAATAGATATAGGTAAAGGAATAGATATATTCAAAACAACATGTCAAAACCCATATTACATTAATTTTAATTATAAAATAGCTGACATCTAAAACACTTCTGCTTTTGGCAATGCTTATCACCTCATTTTTCATAGTTCCTTTAAAACAGGGATTCTTAGCTTGGGATTTACAGGCAGCACTTATGAATTTTCCATGGGAAGAAATCATTTGCTTTCATCAAAGTCTAAAACAGTGTTTGACTCACGGTAGTTTAAAACCAATCCTTTGGAAGACAATTTTGGAATATGAACTCATTTATTTAAGTACTTCTTCAAATGTAAAATTAACAGTTCCACTTTTGTATGAAATTTCTTCATATACTGGAAAACAGAATCTTATTTTCAAAAAGAAAAAAATATTTTAATTTTATCATATTATTTAACTTTGACATTTATGTTCATTTTGGTTACTTTTTTGTTATTTTTACTTTTTTGAACTCCCCCAGTTCCCCAACACATGCTTATTTAAATGTGCTGTTTAAAAGACTGTTGTGTCCTGGCAGAACATTGTAAGTTTAATCTGACTATCTCAGCTGTAAAAAATGAGGGGGAAAGAGCTAAGAATTTTAGAGAGGATAGGCCAACCGCAGTTTTGTTACCTCAGGAGTGTTATTCCTTCTAATCCTTTCAACCATTCTTGTGTGCTAAGAATTATCATCCTCATTTCATAGATAATGATATTGAGGCCCAGAGGGGTTACACGTTTGCCTTATCAGTTCTTGTTCCAAAGTTTTTCTGATTCTGATATCTGTACACCTTTACTACTACAACATGATGCCTCTCTGTTTCAGACTTTCCCTACTCTAATCTGCCAAGAGAAAGCTGAAGAAAGAAAGGAAGGAAAGGAGAGGAGGGGAGGGGAGGGGAGAAAGGGAGGAAAGAAGGAAAGAGAGAAAGAGAGAAAAATGGAGAGTGACCACATGTCAAAGATTCAACTAATTAATTAATTAAGAAACCAACAACAAGACGAGAAGAGCTGTTTCCAAGAGTATTTGAAAAGCATAGTTTCATTTAGCCAGCAAGGAAGGAAATACCAATGTAAGATGGTTAGATACAAAACTGGTTGTTATCCTGTTAGGGAATAAAATTAGAACTTTTGGAGTTATCTTTCCTACTAATCCATCACCTCTAAAATCACAGCTCGTCAATTTGTTTTGTTTTGTTTTTTTCAGATTAACCTCTTAGTCTAAAGGCAAAAAAACAAAACACCGGGGCCTGTGTTAGTAAAATAGAACTACATCCTCCAAGCGTTAGATGAGAGCTAAACGGGTTTATTAGCAAGTGCTTCAGCATGATATTAACAAATCAAAGACTTACCAGTTTGCTTCCTTTCCAACGTCCAAATACAGTATTATTTTACAGAATATAGTGATTTGAGATTACAGGCTTTGGAGCAAAGTGCTTGATTCAAAATCTGTCTCCTCCCACTAGCTCTGTGTACTTAAGCAACTTCCTTACATTCTCTGTGTCTTTTTTCCCTAATCCTTAAAATGAGGAAAATAGTCATGAAGTGTATCTTATAGTGTTATAGGAGTTAAAGGAAGCTTGTATGTAGCAAATAATTAACTGGTCAAGGTCGACTATTGAAGGTTGGTCTTTTTCATTGCTGCCACAAGGTGGGCTTCAGCAATTACAACTTGGGGCGATTGCTTTGTTTTGTTTTGTTTTTTAACTCTGTTCTAGACATTCTTTCATTACCTTGGTTTTATTTTGTTATTTCAATACCATGTTGCACTTAATGCTATTAAATTTTATTAACCGTGTTTCCAGTTGGTTAAATTTATTTGTACTTGTTTCATGTCAGACAATCAATCAGCAAGAATTACTAATATTACTACACATAGAATAAACATATTCATGATTCTAGGACCAGGTCATCAATCAAGGATTGTATAAGCTTGGTTCCAGAACCAATGCACTAACATATGTAAAGTTCCTTGAATTTCATATAAAAATGTGTCACACATTGTGTTTATAACAATGACATTTCCACAGTTTCTTCATTGACCTTTAAAGTATAAAATGACTTCATCAGAAGTGTGTACTTTAAAAATCTGGACGGCTCACTGTCAAATTCATGCTCTTTTTCCCCCCTTTTCCATTTTACTCATCTTTTCCAACTTAATGTCTTTTAAGGAGTAGAAACTGAATGTCAGACTTCACATTTGGATGTAAAAGGTTACGTCATCAGCACAAATGATAGTTTGAATTACCTACAAATAGTTTACAAACCTGATGGCTAGCAGTCCCGTAAATTCCAAGCCACTACTCCACACAATGCTCTTGATTAGAATATCTGCGTGTAGTATTTGTTTATTCAGCAACTGAAGTGCCCTCCCTGGTTGTTTTGCTATTTGAAGAATCTTCATAGAATCTCAAGTACTTGTTGTCACTGAGGCAAAAACTAATTTGCTTCCCATTATAATATCTGCCTTTCCATTTGTGCATTTAATTGTGGTGAGGTCTTGGGAGTAGTTTCTGACTTTTATACAAGGAAAAATGAGAGTACAGTTGTTACTTTTGACAGCTCACAGATAAAAAAAAAAATGATGGAAAATAGGTTGAAGGCTGAATTAAACCCAAACTATAAAAGCCTTAATTAGTGGAAGCATAATTACAGGGAGCTATTGTAGAATGAAATCTAAGTTGTATTAAAATATTTTTTCAACTGATTTGAAGATAGAAAAGGCATGCTTTACACTACAAGCAATTTCTCTAAATTACTGCCCATCATTGAATTTCATAAATTAAAACTGAGCACTAAAATAAAAGCTTGTTGCCACCATTCTTTTTGTTTAGTTGAGTTTGGAATGATTTCCCAAAGCATTTTAGAGCCGTAATATTGTATCTTCCTGTTGTGTATGGCGGAAGCTGTCCAATCATTTTCAAGGCCCGGGATATCAATAATTATTAAAATGCACAGATAATACAAAGCTCCCTGCTTAAAAAGTCGTTAGATCAATAAATGAGCAATTAATTGTATACATGCAATAGCACTGTCGGTATAACCAGGGATGCTAAGGAAGAGCTAAAAACGATGCTTAGACTTTTTTTTTTTTTTTTTTTTTGTCTCTCCTTTCTTTGGTCCCAAACACTCTTCAAAGAGGCATGAATTAACGGATATAACAACAAAGGAAAGGGTAGAGAATGGAAGATAACTAAAAACTGTGAGTTATTACTACACAAACAATTTTAAGCACAAATATCTACATATATAAGCATTCATAATGTCCTAATTAATTAAGTTTGATTCTTTAGCAAACTTATCAGGTTACCTTCCAGAGTTCCTAGTCTGTAGTTATGTAGTTGTGGCTTCTAGGTTTTTAGATTTCACAGGACCATAGAAAAACAAAATACACACACACACACACACACACACACACACACACACACACACATAAAATTTGGCCAAGTAGTAACATTAAGAAAACAACTGCAACTCTGTTTTCTCCATTATTTTACAAAATAAATTTTTTTTTTAACTAGGAAGGACATTGTTACAAAGGAAGGGAGAGTCCTTCTAAGGGGGTTAACATGAACATGTCACATATGAATATATTATACTTTTGTATTTTTTTGTCATTTTGTCATGGATTAGGCAAAATTCTGTTATCGACGAAGGTTAATGAATCACTGGACCAGAGGTTAAAGTATGATGAATGTGCCTTTCACAATGTAGACCCAACCTACCTTTCTGCTCTCATCTTCTGCAAATTTTACCGGTGAATTTTAAGCTTCAGCTGCACTGAACTGCTTGTCACACCCCAAAGGATCACATTCCTTGGCATACGCAGACTTGACGTCGGATCCCACTGTGAGCTACCTCACTTCCCTAGCCTCGCTCTACTCACGTGAAAGGCAGGGCGTGATCATAAGATCATGCTTTGTACTCTGGTTCTACCGCTTGGCAGTGGAACATTAGGAAAGCCACTTGATCTTGTGTACTTCAGTTTCCTCATCCATAACATGAGGACAGTCACGTTGCCTGCCCATTGGATTGTGTGGATTAAATGAGCTGATGCAGGAACCTTCAAATGTGGAAGCACATTTATCAGTTTTCTATTGCTGCATCACAAAACTACCCCCAAGTTTAACGGCATAAAACAACAGTGTAGCATTTTTCATGATGCTGAGGTTGGCTGGGCAGTTCTTATACTCCACGTATGTCACCTGGGATCATTCGTGCAGCTGCATTCAGCTGGTGATGAGCCACACTGAAAGGTCCCAGAAGTCCTCTCTCACACGTCTGGGGTATTGGTACTGTCAGTCAGATGGTTCCTCTGATTCTTTTTCCTTCTGCCCCTCCCTCGTGTGATCTCTTCTCCTGCTTTTTCCACATGACCTCTCTCTTGCAAGATATCTTGGACTTCCAAACAACACGACAACTGCGTTCCAAGGGAGTCAAAAGCAAAAGGACAAGCCTAAGCTGACAAAGCTTCACTTCTGCTGCATTCAGTTGGTAAATGCAAGTCACTGAGGGAGAGTGGAATAGACTTGGCTTCTTGATAAGAGGAATGTCACACTTACATAAGATTGGGAGAAATTGTGGGCAACCGTGTATGCAGATAAAATAGCACAGCACATCATAGAGCTTAGTTATTATTATTTATAAAATGGAGTTAACGCTTTCTACCCTGTCAGACTGTTGTAAGGATTAAATGAAAAAATAGGAGCGCCTGGGTGGCTTAGTCGTTAAGCGTCTGCCTTCAGCTCAGGGTGTGATCCCGGCGTTATGGGATCGAGCCCCACATCAGGTTCCTCTGCCGGGAGCCTGCTTCTTCCTCTCCCATTCCCGCTGCTTGTGTTCCCTCTCTCGTTGGCTGTCTCTCTCTCTGTCAAATAAATAAATAAAATCTTTAAAAAAAATGAAAATATAAAATGATGTAAGGCTCTGCCATTGTTGTCATTGAGATCATTACCAAGGATTGTTACTTGTGAAAGATTCTCACCCCGACTGTATTTTTGGAAGCTGCAGCAGCTGAGAGCCTTCGGCTGAATCATCCCAGCACGTGATTCCCAGGCATGGGGCACTGCAGTAAGGAAAGGCCACCTCTACTCCTTTCCTTCCTGAGCGCCTCAGAGTGTTTCAAGCCCCAGGTTGTCCTTAATCTTTCTGCCTCTTCATAAGGGAGAGAGGTGTAGGAGAGGCACTTGTGACTCATTAAAAAGAAAAAAAAAAGTGGTTTTATGAAACGATGTCTCCCATAAACACAGAAATGTTGATTATGTTCTCTAGAACTTGAATTGAAACATGTTTTTGGAATTGATGGGCTGATTTGAGAAGTTAAACTTTGTAGTTTGTTCATTTTATTCCCTGACTTGGAAAAATGAAGTTTTGAACCTAAGCTGTTTCTGAAGTGGGACCTACAGTGTCAAAGATACGGGCTTCCAGACCTAATTTTATGGAGACATAATTTTTAAAAACAGTTAAATATTATTTGCAGTTTATAATTCATTGTTCTACAAAAAGACTACACCACTAAACCTTTTATAAAGTCTCCATTTCCTGCCAGTCCGTTATCTTTTTAAATCTCTTATCTTTCATACCAAACCTCTTTATGCTGTTAATGTTCACTCACTTTAAAACGAACAAAATTCACAGTGTAACACATTTTAATTTAGGTAATATCTGAAGTCCTGAGGTTTTTACATGCCATTATTTAACTTCATAAAGTAATAGATTGAAGGAATACCCCGCAGAGATGTAAGAAAGTCCATTCTTCTGGGATTTTTGCAATTAGGACAAACATGTCTGGAATTATACAAATTTCACACCTCTCCACATCCAGAGAGTAGCTTTTTATCACCATGAACACCAATTCTCTTTGGTGATTAATATTAATATTCCCACATGAATTCTTAAATAATAAATTGTTATTAGTCTTCTAAAGGTTTAGTTTTTTTGCTATAGCAATTTTGATCAGATAATCATACTTTAAAATATAAAAGAGCCACTTTTATTCAGCTTTACTCTGTGTTTTTTATTCAGACTATCCATGAATTTGATTCTAACGTCTCATTTCAAATAAAACTTGAATTTTGGACAGTAGCAGTGTTTCAACAACTGTTATAAAGGACTGTAATTTTGTACTCTCAACTATCTTCACGATTAAGAAAAGCTCTGATTTCATTATGGCTGCTTCAGTTATATGGTATAGATATGGATAATGTCAAATCAATTTTAAAATTAAGTATGTTCATAAACATTATTATGATTACAGATTTTGATACAGCTATGTCGAGCAACATATGCATGATTTTATAGGAGCTATTATTTTTTTTGTTTTGTTTCTTACACTATCCTACTGGGTCTGCAACCAACTAGGGCACCCTTAGACTATACTGGGATGTTCCGTTCTGTCATGCAGATGTAACATGTGTTGGATACTCTCAATGGCAAATGCACGGTGTACATCAGATTGCCACTTGCAGAACCTAGGTTCTGCCTCTTCAAGAGAAAATTCAATAGCATATCAACAGGAATCTAGAAGGTCTCTTGGAGATATAGTCTTACTGGGTATTCCTATGATGTTATCAGGCATATAAGCATGTCTGAATTTTTTATTTGATCAAATTAAAGTACCAACAATATATTGCAATTGTCACTTTCAGATTTTATTAGTCTGGCCTTGCCTTTGGAAAGGAAGTAGAATGTTCCATCAGCTCTGAAACCAGTAGATTTTGAGATGAGGACTCAGAATGTGCACTCCCTCCTCAAAAGACCCTTATTCCACACACAGCTTGTTTCTACTATAGGACATTAGTAAGGCATTCTTATAGTCTCTCTAATGTTCATCTTCCTTCCTTCCTTCTTTCCTTCCTTCCTCTGTCTAATTCTTGCATGGTGATATCAATTGGTCTTTCTCTCCCTCATTCTGCCTCCATTTTTTTTTAAAGGCAAAATGTGATTTTAATTATGTTGATATGTATAAAAGTACTATTATATCCTTATATTCAGATATAAAGAAATAATTTCCCTCATATAATTTATTTTCACATTTTGTTTTTTTTAGTAATATTAAGTAAAAGTAATATTAAGATTAGAAGAGTGCTTTATAAGCCCATCATCCTAGACAACTAATATATTGTTGTGTCACCCTGTTAATCTTATGTATATGTGTAGAGGCTGACTTCACTTTCCATGGTAGTGTGGGACCATAAAAAAGACCATTTAAGCTAAATGTACAAAGTGATCTTAATGATCAATGGGAAAATTTATAAATGTACCAGTCTGTAAATTTATCAAAATATTAAAAACTCTCCTGCTATCAATTATAAATGCATATGGAGACTTAAAATTAATAAAGCATATATATGTTTAGTAAACTATCATTTAAAACACTAGAAATATTGAGAATTAAAGTGTTTATATATTTGTAAAATTTATTAAAACACTCAAATGTTCTTAGTGGTATTATTCATAAGAGTCAAAAATTGGAAACAACCTTAATGTCCATCAATTCGTAAATGGATAGACAAATACAGTATATGCACACAATGGAACATTACTTGGCAGTAAAAAACAGCGAATTGTCGATACATGCTACAACATGGTAAATTTCAAAACCGCTATGCTAAACGAAAGAAGGCAAACATAAGAAATGACATATTGTATGATTCCATTTACATAAAATGTCTGGAAAAGGCAAATCTATGGAGACAAAAAGATTATTGGTTGCCTCGGGTGGAGGTTGAGGAGAACAATATTAACAGTAAATGAACACGAAGGATTTTATTGGAAATGAAGGAAATGTTCTTAAAACTTTAAATAGTAATCAATATGCAACTTGATGAATTTACTAAAGAGAAAAATTATTGAATTATACACTTGAAGTGAATAAATTATATAATATGCAAAATATGCCTCAATATTTAAGAAACCTATTGAGAAGAGTTTGAATAGTGATTACCTTCTTCACATCCATATAATTTATGATACGGAGTGATCATCTTTTCTGTGCCTTAGTAAATTGTCATTCTCATTTTTCTAAGTCGTAATCAGCTTCCAGGATTTTATCCATTGCACTGTCAATACTGCAAAATATTTCTGAGCATTTAATTAAATTACAGTAACTAAAATATATTCATATTGAGACTGTGCAAAGCAAGGACTGCCTGCATTGTGGGATTATGTGTGTGTGTGTGTGTGTGTGTGTGTGTGTATCTGTATTTGTAATCATTGTTTCATATAATTTGTTTTATCAGTTGTAGATTGCATTCAGGTCCAAGTAACAAATCCCAAGAAACCTGAGAAAAAGTGGTTTAAACATAAACATTTTTTGTATTTCGTTTTCGTTTTGTTTTGTTTTCACATAAAAAAGAAGTCCAGGGTAGATAGCTGTCAGGAACCCAGGCTCCTTCTCTTTAGTCAGCTATCTTTACCAGGTAGCTTTTGTTCTCATACACCGTTTCATGGTGTCAAGATGGCTGCTCTACGTGGAGCATGACACTGCAGGAAGAAAAGGAAGAGCCAAGGGCGGAATATATACAAACAGATTCCATCCCTTTTTGAAAGAGCTTCCCTAGAAGATCCTCCTGTTGCCTCCCACTTTCATTACAATGGCCAGAAATGTATCACATGACCAGCTCTGGCTGCATAAGCAGTCCAGCAAATGTTTGTTTATTTTGAACCTAGTTATATTGTTACTTTTTAGAAATTGGAGTTCTGTTAATTAAGAAAAAAGGTTCGAATAAAATTGAATAGGAAACTAATTGTATTTGTACATGAAGCATTTTGTAATTTCACTTTATCATAAGGCTTTTTATACGATGTTACCCATCTTTAAGAGCCTTGTGCCAAATGTCGTATAATAACTGATCAAAGATAGGTATCACTAATCACATGTATTTTAATTTTGTTGAGTACCATATTTATTGTTGATTTTTTCCTTTATTTGGAGATTTCCCTTAATGGTGTTCAAAGGTTATTAACATTTTATGTTGTTAATAAAATGATCAATTTGGAAAAGTCATTTTCTATTAAAATTGAATAAGGGAAAAGTAGAAAAATGATCCTCCCAAAATTTATGTCTACCTTTTCTTAGTCCTTAAAATAACTTTCATCAAACATCGACATTCAAGGTAAAAAATATCTTTTTATTCCATTTTATATTGTTTAGGTGCTAGAACTTAAAAAGTTTCATTTCATACTATTTCCCTAGGCAAATACACATTAATTTACATTTATGATTCAATAAGTGGACTAACCTAGGGCTTAACACTAACAATTATCTTTGTTTCTATGGATTTTATGGATGCTGCAGAAAATGTGTATTTTGTGCTTGCAAACTGATACACAGTTTACAAGAATGGGGGGTGGGTAGGACTTTTTTTTTTTTTTAATATAGTATGATTTCTAAATGCAAATGAAGTTTTGAATCTTCTGCTCTGCAGAAGAATTGTGGTCTATTCCTGCATGAAGGAAACACTAAATATATAGACCTTATCAAGAGACAGCTCTGTTTTAAACCATGTAGACAAACCTGTATGAGTGATTTAGGTTCTCTTTTGGGATAATTTTTTTTAGCTGATTCTCACATTAATCATTGGCTTTATAACCTAACTTCATGTAAGATACGACTCCAATAAATATTCTGCATTACATACAGCTGACTTCCTTTTGAAACTGTGTTAGGAACTTCCTGTGATACATCCTTCTCTGGCTGTGATTGCTCGCTGCTTGCTGAGTGTTGATGAGAGTTGAGTATAATTACAAACTAATGAAGAGGGAAAATCTTAAGAATCCAATATGATTGGCGAACTTGAAGTCTAAGAGTTGTTTCTATTTGCCCTTGAAATATGGCAGACTTTGCAAATTGTATTCTTCTTAGATTAAAATAATAATAAATTTCAGTTCGCTGTCTGGGTGTTCCCTAGGAATGCACTGCCAGACAAGACCTACTCACTCTGGATAAGGTGGCTAGATGTATACCAGGCAGTTGTGAGGGGTGATCATTAAAAATGCTTGAGGAATTGTATAAGATACACACACACGCACACACACACACACACAGCAGTAACAAAGCTGACTCAATGGCACAGCAAAGCAGTCAAATTTAATAGAAAGAGAAATTGAGGGCAGGTTTTATTTTTCTTTGCGATAAAGGGCATTTGAGAGGTCTCTGCATATGAACAAAATCAGATTGGTGATTTTCAAGCAATTCTTCCCACTTACGCATGGTAGTTAACAGCTGGAGTCTAGAGCCATACTGCCTACATTCCAGTCTTGGGTCCAGCACTGCACTATGCCACTTTGTTGAATTACTAGACAATCACATGCCTGATTTTCACTCTGTGAAAAAAAAAAAATAATAATAATAATAGTAGCTGCCACATAGAGTTGTGAAATTAAGTGAGAATATATGGAAAATGCTCAAGATAGGGCCATGGAGTTGGAAGTACTCAATATGTGTTAAAATTATTATTACTGTTATCATTATTATTATTATTCATTTTATTTTATTGGGCAGGAAAGCATCAAGATTAAGCCATCCCTCTTTCCATGGTGGAACTGCTTCTTGTCATGTCCTTCTCTTTCAATGTATATCTTCTTGTTCTGGTATCTTAAAAATTTAATTATCTTCACGATAAGTGTATTACCAGCCTTCCATTCACATCAAATGCTCATGGAATTTCAATGGCAAAAAGTATCTTAGAGGACATCTATTCCAATCCCCTCTTTGTCACAGAGGGTTGGGAGGACTCCAGGACAGGCCCCTCAGCCTATTACAGTGACTGCTCCACTTTCCATAAAGCTTTGGCAGGAACATCTCTGTTTCTTTCAACTTCTTAAAGTAGAAACATTCCTGAAAGAAAGCGGGGAGTCCTGTGGTGATTGTCTTCACTCTGGACTCAAGCTATTTTTTAATTCATTTTAGTGCTGGTGGTACCCCTGTTTCTTTTCTCATTGTCGTCTTTAACATATTTCAAAAGCAATTTAAAAACAAGAAAGTGCAAATGTCCCTTTGTAAGAAATAAATCTGAGCCATTTTCTCTGATCAAACCATGAAAGTTGCCCCTGGAGGGAGCCCAATAAAACAAGGGCTATGGAGACCTTCTACAGACTAGTGTAATAATTCATTTTTTGCATTTGCAATGCTAAGCTTTACTATGCCGTTCTGCAGATACAAGCCAAGAGCAGTAGTGTGATTAGATTTTTAATCCCATTAACTCTAATTGCTTCTCAGAAGCTGTATACTTACAGTATGTGTCTGGTTTTAGAAACGAAGGAGAAAGGGAAAGTGATGAAATATTTCCTTCATTCTGGATGGAAAATCGAAAAGCGAGGAAAACAACGCATAGGCAACAAGTTATGGAGAAACACTGGCAGTTTTTTAAAGACCATTTACGATGATTAGCTATGCTTTTGGATACAGAAGTCTTCCTGACTGCCGTGAAGTTTCAGTGTAGGAGGGCTCATTTCCCTGCTGTTCATTCCTTGGGGTTGGACTCTGACACCCTTATTGTGCTTTTGATAGTTTGCCCACAAATTATTGCACTGCAGACAATGAGGCTCCGAGGTTAAACATCTTCTATTTCACAGGATGCAGTTCCAGGGACCGTCTCTGTGATTCCAAGCAAGGTCTATTAAACACGAAGCTGACCTAGTGGAACTGATAAACACAATTGCTTTAAGGAAATGGAGATGAATTGTAGCTGAGGTTTAGGAAAACAGGAAAGCATAATTGAGTAAATTAAAAATAATTTTAAATCACAATTATAATCGCGCTTCATTTATTTTTACTCTGCCAGTTTCATGTCTCACGGTCTGTAATTTGAGAATGTTTCAGTGTAGCTAGACTTACAGTTTAAAAAATGAGGTTATTAACAGAAAAAAAAAACATTTTGTTCTGCAGAATGTCTATACATTGTGAGAACACTGCACTCAAAATGGGGCTGTTTTTAAGAAAATGGCAACCTTGGAAGATTCAGCTTTTGGTGGAAAGTGGATACATTAGTTGAATGACGAGAGAAGAGAAATGAAAAATGAGTGGAAAAGGCCAACAACAAAATTTGTCTCATTTAGAGCCCATAGAGCAAGTAGCACAAGAAGAAAAAAGGGGAGGGAAGGAAGACAAGGTGGAACATGTGAATGTATCATTTAGTGAGAAGAGCTGCATTTTTGACAAGGGCACACTAATGTTTCAAAATTAAGGATCCTAGGTCTCACCCGCCAAGATCAGCTTAGACCCACTTTTGCAACCCTCTGCTTTGATGACCATATTACTGGATGTTTTCACAAATGCAAGGGACTTTGCAAAGATTTGTTTTGAATCTTTGCACTGCTCTCAAGAAGGCAAGTTTATAAGGATTTGCTTAAAACGTCCATGTAAAAAAACAGCATGTATTATTGGGGATAAACTTAGTATGGGATCATAGCTTACTCTGAGCTTGCACATACCTATAAATCAGAGAATTGGGATCAATATAATTTGTCCCAATGGCAGCAGACATGAGCATATTTAATATTTGTGAAAGACCTGATAATGAAAGTCAAGTCAGGGGCTTTTATAGGGACTTTATTAGAGAGACTAGAATTGGGTGTAATTCAAGCTCCCTACTTTGAAAGCACTTACTGGCACATTGTAACCTGATCTTTAACTTCTCTAAGCATGGATTAAACTCATTGGCAGGACACTGACTTGTGCCCTTTGAGGCATAGTGTTGCTATTAGCTCAGTTTAAGTACTGTCATTGCATCGGATTGCTGTACCCGCTTAATTAGCAACACATGAATATGTAGAGTGCTGTTAATATAAAGTGCCCCGCACAGTCCCCCTCTCTGGGGCTCTGTATGGTATCCACGGATTTGCTAGCAAACTTGCAGATAAGAGTAGACAATTTTGCAGGGAGCAAAGTTAACCCTCACTTCTGTGTGAGAGGATCAGAGCCATTAAAAACAATGATGATTGTGTTATTTTGTATTAATTATCATTTAGAGTGTCTCTTCCCTTGGACAGCAAGTGACCTGCCCCACATCAAAAGGAGCTATTTCAGAGAGCACTGGAACTGGCCTCATCTCAATTCATTAGGATGGCATCAAATTAAACCCTCAGAATATTTCTTGAAGACTTCAGAATTGATGTCCAATACATTTCAGGGCCATGGGGTTGCTTTAAATTGTCTTAATAAATCCAAGTTTGCATTATCAGTTACTTAAAAGAAAAACAATCAAAAATAACTTCAGATATGACAGCTGAATTAGCCTTCAAACAACTTATATATCTGTTTACTTATTTTGTATTCTATTTAGAAAACAAAGAAATGAAATTATGCTCTATGCAATAAGGAAACGTAGCAATAATCTTGATCAAGTATGTTTCTTTTTCCCCCTATTTTGTCAGGGATAGTTATGAGAATTTTACTGTACAATCTTCAGAAGTAAGGGAGTAGAAAGGGGACACTGCACCTACCTTGAAATGCTATTTATAGTCACCAGACGGTCATCTTCTTCCCCCATCTCCCTAAAAATATCTTCTCTGCTTTTCTCCCATGGAGCAGAACTCCAACTCAGCATACCTGAAATTTCCACCATTAATTTTACTATTTTTGGATTAGTTAACAAATGTGAACATGCTATAGCTAATGGAACATATTAAAATACATACAGTCATCTACTTTTTCAAAAAAGACATTCATTGAATACTTGCCTGGTAGGGAAAATAAGGATGAATGGGGTATAAATCCAGGAGTCCATCAAGGAATCTTTAGATAGTAGAAGGATTGGAATATGTACCTAAAGGATGATGGGAGGCTAAAAAGGGGTCAATGAAGGGCAATAAGAGTTTTAAAAAAGGATGAGATTATTTTGTTTGTTTTTTTGTTTGTATATTTTTCCAGTTTCTTTATGAGGATACTATCAGCATCTTGGGCAGAATAATATGTTTAGAATCCCTAGCTCCTGTCACCCACCAATTTGTAAAGATTAAAAAGGTAAAATATTCACATATTTCCATAAACCATCCAAACAGTATGAATTGCCTTTGTTGAAAATCAACTATTTCTAGAAGATTCAAAGGAGATTTCTTGGAAGACATAGACGTTGGACTGTGCCTTTGAGACTAAAGATGTTCTAAGCATGCAAAAATGGGATGGCAGATCCATCGAGGTCTAGGGAACTGCATAAGCAAAACTACAGAAACTGTATCTATAAGAGAGTGGGTGGTCCATACAAAAGCTTACAGGAGGGTAACGTTGTATTGCTTTAGGATGCACTCAAGGCAAATTTACCTCTTAGGACTTTTTTTTTTTTTAATATGAAATCCAAATTATTTGGGGAATTAGAAACAATACCTCATAAATCTGTAACAGGAAATTCTTAAAGCAATTGATTATAATAATATGTTCAAAATTTACTCCAGACTTGCTTCAAAAGCAAAAATAATCGAGGAAAAAGTAATACAAAGATTTTTCTTGGACTAGATAAAGAAAAATGATGATACAATAAAGGCACACTTTGTTAATTAATTTGTCACAGGCATGATCCAAGCTCAGGAATTTATGGGAAGGGGAGTTACTCTAACTTACTACATGGGATTTTTTAAGACTCTCCTATTTATTTTTTTATTGAAATAGTTGACATACAGTGTTATATTAGTATCAGGTGTCCAACATAGTGATTCAACAATTCTATACATTAGTGTCCACCGCGGTAAGTGTGGTCACCACGTGTCATCATAGAACATTATTATAATTTTATTGACTGTATTCCCTGTACTTTTCATTTCTGTGATTTATTTTATAACTGGAGGTTTATACCTGTTAATCCCTTTGACCTGTTTTGTCCATCCCCCATCTCCCTCCCCTCTGGCAATCACCAGTTTATTCTCTGTATTTATGAATCTGTTTCTGTTTGTTTGTTTGGTTTGTCTACATTGTTGTTTAGATTTCACATAGTCCGTTATGCGTGTGTGTGCGCGCGCGCATGCATGTGTGTATATAATATATCGTACATCTTCTTAATCCATTCATCTATTGATGGATACTTTCATTGCCTCCATATTTTAATTATTGTAAATAAATGCTTCATTAAACATAGCAATGTATTTATCTTTTCAAATTAGTGTTTCCATTTTCTTCAGGTAAATACCCAAAGTGGAGTTGCTGTATCATATGGTATTTCTGTCTTTAATTGTTTGAGGAACCTCTATACTGTTTTCCACGGTGGCTGCACCATTTTACACCACCACCAACAGTGCATGAGGGTTCCTTTTTCTCTACATCCTTGCCAGCATCTTATTGCTTATCTTTTAAATATTAGCCATTCTGAATGGTGTGAGGTGATATCTTATTGTGGTTTTAATTTGCATTTCCCTGAGGCAGAGTGATGTTGAGCATCTTTTCTTGTGTCTGTTGGCCATCTGGATGTCTACTTTAGAAGAATGTCTATTCAGGTCGTCTGCCCATTTTAATTACATTATTTGTGGGTTTTTGAGGTTTTATAAGTTCTTTATATATTTGGATATGAACCCCTTATCAGATATAACATTTGCAAATTTCTTCTCCTATTCAATAGGTTACCTTTCTGTTTTGTTGATGGTTCCTTTGTTGAGCAAAAGCTTTTTATTTTGATATAGTCCTGAAGATTTATTTTTGCTTTTGTTTCTCTTGCCTGAGGAGACATGCCCATAAATATGTTGCTAAGAACAGCGTTCAAGAGTTTACTGCCTATGTTTTCTTTTAGGAGTTTTATGGTTTCAGGTCTCACATTTAGGTCTTCAATCCATTTTGAGATTATTTTTGTGTATGGTGTGAGAAAGGGGTTCAGTTTCATTCTTTAACATGGAGCTGTCCAGCTTTCCCAGCACCATTTATCGAAGAGACTCTTCAATATTATATATTCTTGCCTCCCAAATGGGATTCTCACTCTGATTCCACTAAATATTACTCAAACATTTTATCAAGAATATTTGTTATTTTTTAGAAGGAGTTGTAAATTAAAACAACCTCCAAATTCCTGTCTCAAAACCAATGCAGGCCAATTTTCTTTCTCACTTCTTAATAGATGCCAAATACTCAAAATAAAAATGTAAAGAAAAAAGGTAAATCAAATTTATTGAAGATAAATTAAAAGATAAATAAAATTTAATTTAAAAAAATTTATTAACCACGGAGGTGGCTCAGTCGGTTAAGTGTCTGCCTTCAGCTCAGGTCATGGTCCCAGGGTCCTGGGATCGAGTCCCACATCAGGTTCCCTGCTCAGCGGGGAGCCTACTTCTCCCTCTCCCTCTGCCTGCTGCTCTGCCTACTTGCGTACCCTCTCTCTTTCTGTCAAATAATAACATCCTTAGAAAAATAAAAATAAAATAAAATTTGTTGAACAATTTATAAGCAACAGAGAGCCACACTAGCACTGAATACCTCTTTGGTTATTTATATTTCATTTCAAGAATTTTTCCATTCATCCTCTCTATTCATTCAAGCTGCAGGAGATTCACAGATGACAAGTCTATCATTTCCATAGAGTTATGTGTTCAGGAAAGGGCTGACTAAAACAAGTAAATAAGATAATTTTAAATAGGTAGCAACAATTGTTAATGACAGCGATAAAAAATATTAAGGGAAAATAAAAATATGGAGGAGAAGAGAATGTTTTGCAAGGGATGATCAGACATGGCATGTCTAAGGAAGAAAAATATTCAAACAGATGTCTCAAAGATAAATGATTCATCAATGTGAAGATTTTGGTTAAGAGAATTTCAAGTAGAGAAATAAGTTATGGAAAGAAACTAAGGAAGATGTGGGATGGTTTTATGAACCTGATGGAAGGAAAGACAGCTGGGCTGAAGCATAGAAAAGGCGAGTACTCATGGAACAAAAAAGAAGTCAGAGACAAGCAAGATCTACATCACGTAGGATTTTGTAATCAGTGGTAAGGATTTTTTACTTTGTTTTAAAATCAGTGGAAAGTCCTTGAGAACTTTTAGGCAGAGGAAGTTTATGCTGATTATGGCTAATCTAAGGAAAATGGCAGCAACAATGTTGGGAGGCAGTTATAACTGTGAGGTGAAGAGATCGTATGTTCTAAAGTTAGTGGGGGCAAGAGTAACGAGAAGTGGTTGGAGTCAGAATATGTTTTTAAAGTAGATCTGACAGAATTTGCAGATGAAGGGGATATAGAAACTGAAGAAAAGGAAGTAAAGGGAACTGAAATGTTCCTGTTAGAGGACATAAGTGGGTTAGGGTAAGGGTGGTCATTGTGTTAGGCATTATAATTTGATTCTACAGATATGCTAACTCTACACATATGTATAAAAATTAATTGGAGGTTGAATTTTTTACTACAGCAGCTGTTTTAGATCAACATCATTTAAAATTATATTAACATTTTCAAATATTTAATTGTATTAATCATATTGTCATTCTGTTAATGTATAAGCAAATTGTGTTTCTTGTAATTTAGAAGGATATTACAATCAGTGAAAGTTAAAAAGTTGAAATTGTGTTTGACATAATGATAAGGCCATCTAAACTATACTTTTCTTTAAAGAAATGTCAGTGCTAAAAGTACAAGGATGAATATGTGATATTAATACTGTCACCTTAAAATATTTTTTAATTTGATTATCACAAATAGAAGATTTTTAAAAACTTTTTTAAAACGATTATTTATCTTAGAGAAAGAGAGAAAGTGTGAGTGCAGCTGGGGGGGAGGGGCAGAGGGAGAGGGAGAGACACAGACTCCCCGCTGAGTGTGGAGCCTGACATGAGGCTCAATCTCAGGACCCCGAGATCATGACCTGAGCCAAAATCAAGAGTCAGATGCTCAACTGACTGAGCCACCCAGGTGTCCCCAATAATTTTAAATGGCTTTTAATAAAAACTAACACTTATCTGCTAAAACACATGACAAGTCAGTTGACAGTAAGCTTGGTCTTGATCTCCTTTTACCATTTGTCCACCTACATACCTGTGGCTCTAGAATTATCAGTCTGATTATTCCATGTCCTTCTTCATAAACCAATTTGACAAAATGAATACTTTGGTCACCTCTGATTTAGCTATGTTTGCTAAAGCTATGTATTGAGCTTTTATATATTTCAGAAATGTTGGACAATAATTTGAAGTAAATTAGGTTTGCTTCAGGCAGCCATCATGATTTCCACGACTCATACCTCTTCTTTCTAGTAGCCCTCAATGACCCACATCTTGCCCACCTAAATCATGCAGGTTAGACTTAATTATGTCACAGCAACAAACGGTATTCGTAAGCAGAATGTTCGGTTTTTGTTCATGCTCATACTCATGCTGTATATCCACCCTTGGTCACTTGGGAGGTTCTGCTCATTGTAGTCCTTAAGAGGCATGGTCTGTCAGAGCACTGACCACCCTGATCTTTGTCAATTCACCACCAGAGGGAAGAGCAGGAAGAAGAATCCTATATAGGTCTTTAAGTACTGTAACTCAAAGTCGATGAATATCTCTTCTATTTATAGCTCAGTGAACACAAAGAGTCATGTGACTCAACTAGTCATATATGAAACAATTCTAACATGTGCTTAGAAGACAGAGTCAGTAATATTTAGTGAATGACTAACATACCTGCATCACCAACATCAGTGCTTTGGATAGGAAGATAGATAGATAGATAGATAGATAGATAGATAGGTAGATAGATAGATAGATAGATAGATGATAGATAGTAGATAGATATGGATATGGATATGGATATAGATAAATATGTATAGATAGATAGAGATCTCTCTATATACCTATATCTATGTATTTGCTATGTTGATGTTGGTGTTGCAGGTCAGGAGGTGTGTTAGTCATTCACCAGATATTACTGATACAGATCTATCTATCCATCCATCTACCTATCTAGAAGGAGAGCCGTAATACCTTCTGTTATATACTAGCTTGTTATCGCACAGGGATTATACCAGAGTATGCCTGATTCTTGCTTGTCATTAAATGTCTCTCACTTGTACTCGAGTGGTTTATTTACCTCTATAATTTCACATAGGCATAAATGAATAGGTTAGGATTTCTACAACATATCAGCAGTAAAAATAAAAGGCACTACAAGGCTTCATGGATACTCAACAATGATAGATTTGTGTAAAATGCTCTATGTCCACAGAAATTGCATTATTTTGAATTCTACACAAAACTGTTTAACAGCATCACAGGTGAATGGATTGGAGATCACTGTTTTATTAATATTTGGTATTTGCAGATTTGAATATTTTTTCTGAAGTACATTTTAAAACTGGCATAACCACAGGAGTATGGTACTTAAGCAAGGGAGATAAGGCACATTTTATAAGAGAAAGATCCTCTAGCTGGTGAGACTTGGTCATCCAGTCCTTTACTTGGAAATCCTACATTATGGTTTATAGAGCATAGCAGAGGTTCAGGACTGTATCCTTGACCTTGGATCTGGTCATACACTCAGGTATCAGACAGCAGAGGTCATGTTGTTCCTTAGGGGCCTCTGCCAATATGTATACCCCTTTTACTCTATTTCTGCCCCCTCCCCACATCTGATTTTTTGGTATTTTTAATCCTTTGTTTTTCCTCCATTTCATAGTTCAACTCCACTGTTAACCTACCGCTCGAATGGGTTATTGGTCTTCATGTGCTCCATCCAATTCTGCTACTATAAAGAGACAGATATGTAGTTTTAGATCATGAGGGTAGGTGATGGAAGAGATTAAAGGCTCTCATAATGTTCTGATATCAGAGCAAATTATGGATAATAAGAGCAATTGTAAACAAAGTCAACCTACAGTTTGTGCATATTCTGGTTCGCATATATTGTAACACCTTGCCACTCAGTGTATGGTGTTTGGACTAGCAGCACCAGCAATACCTAGAATCCTGTTAGAATCTCAGGCCCATCTCAAATGTACTACATTGGATTCTGCTTTTTGACGAAGTCCTCGTGCGATTTGTATGTACTTAAGTTTGAGAAACCTTGCTTATTTACCATGCTATATGTCTCTCTTCTTTCCAGCTTTGAGTTAAACAAAATGTCACTTTCCATTGCCTTGCCTTATTTAGTTACAGGAGCCTCATAGTGGGGGAGGAGAAAAACTCATTTCATCACCCTAGTTAAGAAACCATTAAAAAAAAATTATAAAATATTTGCAGAAACCCTGTAGCAGGTTTTTTTTTTTTTTATAAAAGACACCCACTCTTAAGAGTCAGACTTTCCCCAAGTTAAGGAAGAACAGATTACTTTTACAAATTTGAAGTCTCCTTTAGTTGGGAAACTACCATTTCTTGGATTACATGAAAGTAATTCAGAGCAACTTTGATGAACCATTTATTACATGTAAAGCCCATAAAGCACAAATGACATATTGCTAAAGCATACTGACTTAGATACTGATCCTGTTTTTCAGCGCAAAGTCGTGGCTTCTCTGAAGGAGTACTGAAGGAATACTTTTATTTCTTTCTTTAACACATTGGGTACTACATGATCAGAAAGGTAATATGAAGAAATACGTGGTAAAGAGAGACCCCTTTATCCTATGCAAGGAGGACAGAAGGCTTATGCTCACACACAACATGTTTAAGCATGCGATCTTCCACTAATAACCATATTATATATTCTTACTTGGATTGTGACTATAATCAGTGGAACATTTCACTTACAAAGAGAATAGTTTCACCCTTTCAATCATGCCCCTATAACTATAATAGGAAGTAGAAAAGAATTTCATTCACATGATTTTAAAAAACGACAGTGGTGATTTTTAAGTCACTGAATCTATACTGGTGAAATTTTTGTTTGGTCATAAGCCATTGCACTTCTATATAAATGATTGCATGTTTTGAGAAAGTCTGACAGAAATAAGCACAATCTGATGATTAAGTATAGCAGATTTTTCCAAAAGAATATATTTAGCTACCATGATAGTAGTTAGAGGATTTTCTAGAATTCTAAGGGATATACATTAACTATATATGTAGATGGATGTACTAACCTTAAGAACTATATGAAAGTAGAATGAGCTTCTTAGGGGCTAATGAGTCTTTCACCAACAAAGGAATTCCCAAAGAGGCACAGCGTGGAAAACATGCTGGAAGCCTTCTCCCAATTTGAGATAAGCTTCCCAGTTCTGAACCTTTTAGATTCTAAGTGTTTAAAATCTTTAACATCAAATCGAGATTCTTTTATGCATATAATTGGATATGTAAAGACACTAAATAAAAAATACTTGATCACAAAAAGTTAAATATTATCATCAAAGGGGGAGCCTGGGTGGCTCAGTCGTTAAGTGTCTGCCTTTGGCTCAGGGCGTGATCCTGGCATTCTGGAATCGAGTCCCACATCAGGCTCCTCTGCTGGGAGCCTGCTTCTTCCTCTCCCACTCCCCCTGCTTGTGTTCCCTCTCTCGCTGGCTGTCTGTCTCTCTATCAGATAAATAAATAAAATCTTTAAAAAAAAATATTATCATCAAAGAATATTTTGTGAAAACCATACAGAAAACAGGCACAGAATCTGCCCTTTCAGAACATAAAGTAGAAAAAACGATAACCAATTTATAAAAGACAAGAAGATTCCAGCTTTCCTGGTGATCTCCATGTGCTGCATGCCTCAACCATTTCCCCCTCAGGCCCCTGATATTTCATTTGCCATAAATTCAGGACATTAAAACTGGAAGGAAACTTACTAGTTATGTTACAAGGTCTTTTTACACAGGAGGAAATAATCTGGAAACTGTTCTATTTTGTCACCGTGTTCTTTTATATTAAATGTTCTCTGTTTTCAAAAGTATGTGTATGTCATGTTGGACATCTAACAGTTAAAGATGAGAAATTTGATTTTAATATTTTCTAGTTTTTTTACAGAAGCTAGTGCAATAGCATGTGAATATTTTTGACAGAAACAGAGCACACAAGGTGTTAGAATAACGTAAGACTGATCGACGTATAACTTTTAGTTATTAACAAAATAGTTTAATTTTTTAAATGTCAGCTTTAAGTGTCTGAGCTATCTGAATAGTTTATTTGAATCCAGGCAGAGGCAATCAAACAATTTATGCTTCCAAATGGATAAATGGTTTCAAAATTAAGGCAATGATATTTGCCAAAGGCAGTTTATGCTGCTCTTGGATTCCACATTCTTATTTGCAGAGGGGCTTAAATAATAAAGAGAATTTATTTCCTCACATAACAGAAAAGCTCGAGGCCACAGCAAGTGTCAAGAAGAGTTTTATCAAGTTTCGATTCCTCTTCTCTGTAATTCTCTCAACTACACCCTTCTTCCATGTATCTGCTTTATCCTTAGTGCTCACGGTGGCTTAAGCTTCCAGAAGTCCTGGGCCTACACTTTTCCTCATTCCCATGTAATTCCTGGATTGAATGAGGTCATTGAGCAGAAGCTTGAACATCACTCTGATGAGAACAAATGAAGTATATGCCAACTTCTGAAACAATCACAGTGACAAGGAGAGGGGACGGGATCAATTTCACCCGACCTCAGGACTATGACACCTTGCGCAAAAATTCAAAGGGGTTGAGGGCATAGCATAACGTTCACTATATAAAGTAGACTTACTTATGTCTGACCAATATTGACCAACTACAGAGGTCACATGTTTCCATGCATGAAAGTAGTGTGAAAGAGCTGCAGCCTTTAAATTTAACAAGTAACTACTTATTAATATGAAATGTGATAATCCATTAAAATAATTCCAAAATCCTACTGGGTTTTGTAATGTCTTCTGCAGTATGAGTGAAAATAAATCACATTACCAAAAAAAAAACCCAAAGAACAAACAAACAAACAAAAACCCTTTCAATTATTATTCCTTTAAAAATGGTTAGAATTTTAAGGCTTTATATATGAATTTTCTAAAAATATTTTGAAGTATCCCAACTGGGAAAGCAATTTCATGCTTGCTTTTTAAAGAATCTATTCAAAGAGCTCATTGAAGTCATTCATTTAAATAATCTCATGTATGTTCATTATGTTACGTCCTTTGGGAGAAAAAGAAAAAGTATGAACTGCTGCCAGAAAGCAAATGAAGGGAACAAATGTTAAATGTAAAAGGTTAGTCCTTCATTAAAATTGTTTAAATAAGCAGCAACTCCCCCTGTACCCTTAAAACCTCTTCCAAGAAACATTTGTACACATTCAGGACAGTGAATTAAAAGTAGAGACTAAAAAACCTGGTAGGTCAGTTTCATGAACTGTTAGCATTAGGATCATTTTCGCTTTTCATTTTTGGTTCTAGGTGATGGAAAGGGACACTGTCTACCCACATAATGTGAAATGTTCATGGATAACATGAACCTGAATATTATGGGAGTACTGTAAATGGCATATTTTAAAACTTGTGTTATGAGAAGCATTTATATTTTACATAAAATCCTTTGCATACTGTATATATACATACTTCAGGTTAAACTTTTTCACCCTTACTTTTTGATAACTGCCTTTAGGGTATGAAAAGGTCTTGATGAGGGAGGTATGAATAATCTAAAGTGATTTGGTTTACTTTTTCGGAATAGGTTATAATATGCATTTCTTTTACCTCTACTTCTTCCTTACGTATGGAAATCACTGTAATTTTACCTGATAGTTACATATGTCTAGAATGATGTCATTTCTTGGCAAGAAAACTTCTTGTTGCATTTTGGGGGGGGGTTTGTTGTTGTTTCTTTTCCGGTTGAATTTAGTAGAATGTTGGTAATCTACAGAGTAATAACATGACAGGTTGGACATAGTATTTCATTCTCTAGTCACTATTTTCCGAAATAATGAGGTGAACTATTCTCACTTCTAGACTTTATTGGCTTATAACACATTGGTTATCATCTCAGTGATTGAATATGCACCTGAGGAACTAATAGAAGACATGAATAGGGAAAAGACATATCATGATCTTAGATAGGGATATTTAATTTGGGGAAGATGTCAATTCTTTCAAGCTAACTTATAAATTAAAAGTGATCCCAATAAAAATAGCAAGTGTTTTCCTTTGATAGTTTACAAAACTGATTCTGAAGTTCATTTTTAAAATAAATATACTACCAAAATATTATAAGGCCTTAAAAACAAAAACAGTTCATAAATGGAGAAATGAAACTGAGTACAAAGTCTAGAAATAGAACCAAATACATATACAAGTATATGGTAAACTGTCATCCCAGTTTTTAGGGGGAAGATAGATCATTTAATATAAGTGTTGGGGTAATGCCAAGACCACCTAAATTCAATAGCCTGAATGAGCAAGGAACTAAGGGGAACATTAGGGGACTAAGTTCTTCGGAGATTATTTTTCCATATCACATGTTTCCTTAATAGTAAATCTCTACCTCTTAGCATTTAATACAATTGTAAGTTTACTTTATCTTATGGTTTCAACCAATCTCTTTCTTCTCCTGAAATATATGCTGCATCAGGGCAGGAATTGTGGATGATTTTGCTAATTGTTTTTTAGACCCTAATACACTGCCTGATTCATTGTAGGAGCTTGCTCAATGTTGAATAAATGAAACTAATATGAAAAATCCGATTACTTCTAGGAGATAGTTTGAAGAGAGGAAAAATAGAGAGTGTAAATGTAAGCAATTTATTGGTCTCTGATATTAATTTGGGGAGATTTTTAAAATGCAAATATTTTGTTTCATTAAGGCATTCATTACTTCTGATATCTTAGACTTCCTAGTCACCCACTTTCTCCCACAAGCTTGTGATTTATGATGTACTAAATGAAAAAAAAATTACTAGCTGGACATAATTTGTCCCCTTTAAATGTATAAGACTATATTAATATCATGATTTTTTTCAAGGTGGCAGTTTTACAGTGTCTTCTCTAATTCATTCTACAAAATCAGGCATTGACCTACAAGATCGAATATAGGACTATGTTAGAAAACTTAATGAAAAATATTTTATAGCTATCTCAGATATCCTTAGGAAAATCATTTTTAATTATCAAAGTCTGACTGGGGCAGTATTTAAACAATGTGGTATACACAGTATTGCAAAAGTAGTTAACTTTTGTTAAGGGCATTGCTTCTGTACAAAGGAGTGCCCATAATTAGCTTAGCATTTGTATGCCACTTTTAAATACAAGTAACAGAAAAATATGATATAAATGGATGTAAAAATACAGGACACTTGCTATGGACTGAATGTGTTTACCCAAATTCATATGTTAACACCCTAGGCATGATAGTATTTGGAAGTGGGTGGGGCTCTTAATAGGTGATTAATTTTAGATCAGGTCAGGAGGGCTTGAGCCCCCATGATGGGATCAATGTCCTTAAAAGACAAGAGTCTCTGTCTCTGCTATGTGAGATTACAGCAAGAAGTCTCCTGTCTCCAAATGAGGAAGAAGGCTCTTACCAGACACTGACTCTGCCAGAAACTTGATCTTGGACTTCCCAACCTCCAGAACTGTGAGAAATAAATGTTAGCTGTTGAAGCCTCCCCGTCTACTATAGTTTGTTATAGCCACTCAAACTGACTTATACAAACCAACTTATACAACTTCTTTTTTTCAAGTATTTCATGTCAGCTAGAATGATCTCCATACACATATGAATAATAAGCAGCTCAGTGATGTCAACGGGGAAGCAACCACCAGCTACTGATTGGCTTAAACTAATCAGGATCTACACCTGTTATTGGATCACGTTTTTTTTTTTGTTTTAATTATTTTTTATTATTATGTTCAATTAGCCAGCATATAGTACATCATTAGCTTTTGATGTAGTGTTTAATGATTTGTTTTGCTGAGGAAAATATTCTATTTAGGAAGAAAAAGGGAAAAAAATATATTTTGGTCGGGCACTAGATAGTGTGCCTTAAAACACAGTTCACATTCTGCAACTCCTACCCATAAAATATTCCTTTGAATAAAAAATATACATTGTAGTAAAATGAAGGCATCTTGAAACTTTATTTAACTATTAGAGCAAACAGGTATTCCCTGACAGGCAACAAAAAGAATTTATACAGTCAGAAAAGGTTTTTGCATATGCAGATCTGGCACCCTTATTGTGAGTGGGAAGCATAGGAACAGCTGTCTCCAGGGGACTGTTTTAATCTTTATTCCACTTTATTGTCATTCAGACTTAAGGTGTAGCTAGTGATAAGGGGGAGGGATAAATTCCAGACTAAAAGGGGACTTGTCAAAAGAAGAGTGGCAATTTTTGTAAATCAAATATTTCATGTTCCAGATACCTTAATAATGCTTTCTAAATTTATCATCGACTTGCCTGACATGATGTGAATTTTGAAAGCACATTTCATGTACCAAAAAGGCTTTGCACAACTTTTTGTTTGTTTTAGCTGACCTTTTTCTAGAACATTTTTTAAAGGACTGAGTGTATCTGGCTTGAATTATTGCTTCATACCACACCACTTGCATTTTGTAGACCATTTTCCTTTTCTGTAAGTTTGCCATAGTTTGTCAAATGAAAATTTTCTTTAGAAAAGAGAGACATGACTTATGAATTTGACAGGGAATAGAGTATTTTAAGAAAAAAGTATTAAGAAGTAACTGCTTATATGGAAATGTGATGTTTCCTTATTAGAAAATCTCGGGAAATATATTTTCTCCAAGCATAACTAGATTTTCTGTTCAACTAGAAAGAGCTCCTGTTGTTTTTTTAACTTTAGGCTTTGTTCCGAGTACCTTACAAACACTGAAGATGTAAGTGAGGCAACGGTTTTGCCAAGGAGGTGTAATCATTCCATATTCCCAGATGAGTATATAAAGCTAAGATAGTAAATTTATTTGCCCAAAGTTACAAAGCTATAAAATCACAGGGCAGGATGCAAACCCAGGCATCGCTGGCTGAAAGATCCAAAATCTATACAGTGCTACTCCCTACTGTAGATTCTCACCAAAGCGTGTTAGTCTCAGTCTCCACCTGAGAAAACTGAACACAATCTGCGTTCTATTAATTTTCTATTAAAGCTTAGAAAGTGGTGCTTTAGGTAGGTCATTTGTGCCATTGAAGACAAACCTTCACCCTAATAATACAGTGTCCCAGTTATTTTCCATGGATGGGGTAGGAAAAAAATATGAAAATGCTATAGCGTATCTAACCTTATATATACTTAGACTGTCAGACATGAAATCATTTTGTCTAAACTCCTTAGAGAGAAGAAACAAAGACAGATAAAGTGATTTGTCCTGTAATCCATGAACATTTTACCAAAGATGAATTGTAGCTACATGTTCATTTCTTAATACCCTCAAACATGCGTTTTTGTGTACAGATAGTTGATTCCATTAAGTATCCACTAAGTTGTGGATATATTTATAGGTAATGGTTATTTGTAATACAGAAGCTTATAGTTATAAAACTGAATTTTAAAATTGATCAAATGAAGGATTACTAGTGTCAGTAATGGCAGAGTGTCTCATAGAAGACAAATCTATCCCAGATAAAACTTATGAACTAAGGCTAAATTATGAAAGACAACTTTGTAAAGGACCATCAGAGTAACAAATGTAGGTAGAAACTGGAAGATATTTTTCCACTGAGAAAAACAATATGCACTGAGTGCAACCTGCATTTATATGGCTTTCACCCCGAGATCACTCCCCTGGTCTACTCAGCGCCAAGTTGGCTAGCTGCAAGAAAAACTGCACCCTTACTGGTTTGAGGTTTCAAGGACAGGGTTTGTGGAAGACTCCTACTGAAGAAATAATAAAGGAAATCCTTCAGGATGAAGAAAAATGACACCAAGAGAACTCTGCTCTAGAAAGGGGAAAGAAGAACATTAGAAATGATAATACGTGGATTAAATGCAGGACACTTAATTTTTCTCTTTCTTAAAAAAAAACTAAGCAAAATAAAATTAATGTGGGGTTTAAAAAATATATGTATATAGGGAATTATGCTGTCCAAGCATAATTGGTAGCCTATGGTAGCCCATGGTAGCCTAACCCTAAATAGACTGAGATAAGGATAAATACTGTAAACAGTAGCATTGTTGCTAAATAGAAAGTTACAATTAAAGAGGTAAAGCTAAAAAGAATTAAAACATGCTGTCTAAAATTTGATTAGATCAAAATAAAGCAATATAGGAATAACGAAGAACAGAGGAACAGATTGGACAAACACAAAAATATTGCAAATATGGTACACTTAAATCCAAATATATCAATAATGACATCAAGTGTCAATGGGCTAAGCATTCCAAAAAGCAGGAAGTCAAAGTGGATAAATAAAAAAGCAAACTCCAACAATATACTGTCCACCTGAATCATATCTTAAAACAGAAAACATAGGTTGAAAGTAAAGTACTGAAAACATTCACTGTGCAAACATTAGACACAGGAAAGTTGGTATAATTATATTAATATCAGGCAGAACTTCAAGACGAGAAGTGTGTCCAGAGATCAAAAGTATAGTTTCATAATGATTAAAGGTCAATACATGAGTAAGTCATAATAGCCATAAATACATATGTACCTAATATGTGAAGGAGAGACTGGCAGAATTAAAAGAAGAAATAGATCCACAATGGTCACAGATTTTAACACATTTTTCTCAGAAACTGGTGAAAAACTAGAAAAAAAAATCAGGACCTAAGAAGATTAAACAACATTGCTGAACAACTTAACCTAATTGATGTTTGTGGAACAATACATCAAGTACAGGATAAACATTCTTAAGGATTGCTGTGGTATGTTCTCCAAGATATACCATACAGTGAGGCAACATTTAAATCTAAATCACTTTCAAAGTTGAAATCCAATAGAACGTCTTCTATGACCCAGCTGATTTAAGTTAGAAAACAATGCAATCTAAAATGCCAAAGTAATGCCAAATATTTAGAGATTAAGCCACATACCACTGAAAAACAGATATACCAAAGAATAAAACATTGGAGAAATAAAAATTATTTCAAACTGAGTGAAAACAGAAGCATACATATGAAAAGTTGTGAGATATAAATAATATAATTTTTAGAGGGAATTATAAGCTTTAAATTCTTACGTTAGAAGCGAAGAAACATTTAAAGTAAATTGTCTAATGGACCATCCTAAAAACCTTGAATAAAATGAGCAAATTAAAACAAAAGTGAGTAGCAAGTAGGAAATTCTACAGCTAGAACGGATATCAATGAAAGAAAATATGCAAACAGAAAAAAGTTAAAAAGCAAAGTTTTTTGAAAATATTAATAAAGTTGATGAAACTTAAGATGATTGATCAAGAAAATAGAGAATACACAATATCAAAAATGACAGAACATATTTTACAGATCTGACAATATTAAAAGGACAATAAGAGTATATCATGAGAAACATTTTACTGATAAATTTGATAATTTTGATAAAATTACAAATTCCTTACATAACTTACCAAAACTGATTCAAAAGAATAAGAAAATATGACTCACTCCATATCTATTATATGTATAGAATTTTATTTGTATTAACCCTTTCATAAATAAAACTTTGAGATGTTTTCATTTGTAAATTCTATCAAACATTTAAAGAGGAAACAATATCAGTCTTATACAAACAATTTTAGAAAATAGAGGAAGAGGGAACATTCACTTTATAAAGCCAGGATAATCTTCTATTTTTGAAGAGTTTGTTTTTTGCCATATAATTGGGCAACTGGGTGATATACAAATACCACATATATTTTAAGTGTATGCTTTGATAATTTTTTAAAAAATGTATGTATTTTAGAGAGAGAGAGAGTGAGTGAAAAAGTGAGTATAAGCAGGGGGAGGGGCGGGGGGTCGGGAGAGAATCTCAAGCACACTCTGCACTGAACTGGAAGCCTGACGTGGAGCTCAGTCTCACAACCCTGAGATCTGACATGAGCTGAAACCGAGAGTTGGATGCTTAACCAACTGAGCCACCCAGGTGCCCCAATTTGATAAATTTTGAAGTGTGTGTGTGTGTGTGTGTGTGTGTGTAAATTGATCCTTTGTGATCTTTCCCACCTGCCTGCAACAATCCCTCACTCTGTCACCCCATGCAACCACATATTAGCTTTTGTCACTATATGTTTGCATTTTCTAGAGTTATATATAAATGGAATCATACAGAATGTACTCTTTTTCTTTCAGCATAATTTTCCTGAGATATACCCATATTACTGCTTGTAGTAATAATTCATTCCTTTCTATTGGTGAATAGTAGTCCGTCATATGGATAGACCACAATTTGTTTATTCTTTCACCTGTTGATAGACATTTGAGTATTATCCAGTTTTTTTACTATTACAAATAAAGCTCTACCAACATTTATGTAGAAGTCTCTGTATGGACATAATCTTTCACCCTTTTTGGGTAAATAAATAGGAATAGAATAGTTAGATCATAAATTAGGTGTTTGTTTTAAAGGAACTTCCAACTGCTTTCCGAAGTATTTATGCCGTTTCACATTTCCACCATCAGTGCATGAGAATTCCAGTTCCTCCATAGCCTTGCCAACACTTGGTATGGTCAGTCTTTTTAATTTTAGACATTCTAATAGATATTACATAGTGTTTAATATCCCTGATGATTAAAGATGTTGAACATCTTTTCTTGTGCTTATTTACCATTTGTATATTCTCTTGGTGAAATATTTGTTCAAGTCATTTGCCCATTTTTAAGTTGAGTTGTTTTCTTATTGAATTTCGAGTTCTTTGTATATTCTTGATATAAACCTTTTCTTAATAAGTGACTTGCTGATACTTTCCTCAGTCTGTGGCTTGCATTTCTGTTCCCTTGTGTCTTTTGAAAAGCAAAAGTTCTTCATTTTGATTAAGTCCAGTTTTTTTTTTTTTTCCTCTTCCTTGGTGTAGGTGAAATAAAAGTCAAACAACAGACATGAATACCTGAAGCTGACCTAGGACTTGCATAAAGAATATAAAAAGGACTTGCATAAATCAATAATTAAAGCAAAAACAACTCATTAAGAATTTGTTGAAGATTTGAACACATACTTACAAAAATATGTTCACCAATATTAATTAGGGAGGTCCAAATTAAAACTATGAGATACCAAAATATCGAGGTATCACTATGTACTTACTAGAATAAAATTAATATGACTGATAACACTAAATGTTGGTGGGGGTGTATAGCAACTTAGTCACTGACATACACAAAGTTAACCACGTATTTGTACTATCAAACCAGGAATTTCACTCTCAGGTATTTACCTAAGATAAATGAAAACATATGACCACAAGGATGTTAAAAGTCCCACACTGGGAATAACCCAAATATGCATCAACAAGAGAATGGATAACCAAGTTGTGGTATATCCATATCACTGAATGCTACTCGGCAATAAAAAGAAAGTACTAATGCACACAGCAACATGAATAAATCATATAATTCTTATCCTAAACAATGGAAGGAAGATAACAAAGAATGCCTATTCTTTCATATGAAGTTTAAGGATGGGCAAAATAGAGCTATGGTGATAGAAATCAGAACTGTTGTTGCCTTGCGTATGACACAATAGATTGTAACAATGAATTTTCTAGAGTGATAGAAACATGAGATTTTCTAAATCATGCAACTGGTGGTTGCATAGGGCTGTGTTTTTATTAAAACTCTGTGAATTATACACTTAGTATCTATGCATTTCAGTTTATACACAGAAGTATCCTTCTATGATTATTGTAGACAGAGCCTTGAATAACTCAACACAGATATTCTTTCATAGTCATCTTCAATAATTTGGAATGGGAACTTGAAGAAAACTGTTCTAATGGCTAAATGAAGTCTCTTGCCACAATATAAGCCTAGTAATTTATATTCAGTTCTCTTAGAAATGAAGGAAAAGGGGTCAATAGTTTGGTTATATAACCTCTCAAATAGTATAGGCAGTTAATAAGAGATCTATTGTTTTCTCTTTAGCAGACAACATGCATTCCTTAACCTGTTCTGAGAGAAACAGTTTTCTTGACCTTCTGATATAACCCAGTTGTTGCTTTGAAAGCCCCACCATATAATGATGAAGACATTGCTAAATATGAAAGAGATTTTCCTAGATCATCATATAAATACCATATCTTTGTTTTGATCTCCCATTTACAACTGTTTGGGGTAAAATGACCTCACTTATATAAGTACCTCCCAATCCCCTGGGCACATATCTGCAATAATGAGATGTTTTCTATCACATAAGACAAATCAGGGTCCCAGTGCTATCACTGTTCTTATCTCCTTGTTACAATTATCGTTTCGAAGGATACAAAGGCAAGTCTATTTTATCCAAGGCCAACTTTTCCAGCTGTGTGGCATTTCTTCCACTCCCACATTCTGTGGTATTGGCTTAAATTTATGTGTTCTGTATCTTACTTAATTGGCTGCTACTTTTATGTCTGTTTGGTGGAGGGTAATAATAACTGTTTTCTCTTATTAGATTTTTTCTCAATGGACTTCTAGCTGTAGTACTTTTAAATATGTTTTTAGTGTTTTCTGGAATAGTTATAAAACGCACCTTTACAATGGAATGAATGTTTGTGCCCCCCCCCCATTCTTATGTTGAATTTCTATTCCCAGTGTGAAGGTATTTTGAGGTGGGGGTCTTTGGGAGGTAATTAAGTTATAAGCATGGGACCTCATGAATGAGGTTAGTGCCCTTAGAAGAAAGACTGGAGAGCTGGCTAGCTCTTTTCTGCCATATGAGGATAGGACAGGAAATTTGCAGTCTGCAGCCCAGAAAAGAGCTCTCACCAGAACCCAAACATGCTTTCTCCCTGATCTCAGATTTCCAGCTTCCAGAAACGTTAGAAATAAATTTCTGTTGTTTATAGGCCACCCTGTCTGCGGCACTCTCTTATAGCAGTCCTAACTGAAGAAAACTTAAAATCATCACATTATATTTAGAATTAATATCATACCACTTTCTACTTCCCACTTCACATGTCACACGTCACAAATATAAGAAATTTATGATAGTGTAACTCCACAAATGACCTCCCCTACTTTGCTGTTGTTGTTTTACCTTTTGTTTCTCCATGTCATAGCCTCCATCTTATGGTGTTACTCTCTACTCTTTTTTTTTTTTTCCAAACAGTATTTTCCTTGTAAGGAAATTAAGGGAAGAAAAAATATGTATATATATCCATATATATCCCCACATGTATACCACTTCTGGGACTCTTCATTCCTCCCTCAAGATTTTAGTTTGCATATACTATCATTTCAGTAATTACAAGGTTATTTTCTTTTGGTTTTTGAACACAGTTAAAATAGCTGCTTTAAAATCTTTGCTAATTCTGGGACACCTGGGTGGCCTTAGTTGGTGGATTCTTGATTTTAGCTCAGGTTACGATCTGAGGGTCTTGAGATCAAGGCCCACATGGGGCTCTGCACTGAATGTGCAGTCTGCTTAAGATTCTCTCTCCCTGGGGCGCCTGGGTGACTCAGATGTTAAGCATCTGCCTTCGGCTTAGGTCATGATCCCAGGGTCCTGGGATCAAGCCCCGCATCGGGCTCCCTGCTCAGCGGGAAGCCTGCTTCTCCCTCTCCCACTCCCCTTGCTTGTGTTCCCTCTCTCACTGTCTCTCTCTGTCAAATAAATAAATAAAATCTTTAAAAAAAAAAAAAAAGATTCTTTCTCTCTCTGCCCCTCCCTTTCCCCACCTCCAGTATGCCCTCTTTCTCTAAGAAAAAAAAAAAAATCTGTGCCAATTCCAACAGCTGTATCATCTTCCTTTTCCCTTTCCAGTGTCTATCCTGTAGTTTGCAAGACAACAACACTGTAAATTTTCCATTGGAGTTTTAGTCTTTCTGCACAGCACAGATTAGTATTTTCTGTCTCACTAACAGCCATTAAAATGTGAAACTAACCCAGGTATCTATCCCTTCTACTAAATGCCAACTTACCTCAAGTTTCTGTCTATTTTGAGTCACTTTCTCGTGCCTTCAGTTAGGTTTGTTGGTGGTGTTACTGTTAATTGTTTTGTTTTGTGTTTGCATTTATCCAGAGCTGATATTTGTTATTTGTGGGAAGTTTGATTCAATCAGAGCTACTTGCCCATAGTTAAAGTTCAGGTTTTTGTTTAATTTTTTTTTTCCTCTCAGTTTTTCAGATTGGATAATTCTACTGATCTGTCTTTAAGTTTGCTAACATTTTCTTCTATTTCCAATGTAAGTTTTAAAACTATCAGGAGAAATTTTATATCACTTATTATAATTTTCCATTCAAAAATTTGCCTTTAATTGTTTTTATAGATTCCCTTTCTCTTCTGAGTTTCCTTTTCTTGTCATTCATTAAGACTTTACTTCACTTTGGGGCACCTGGGTGGCACAGCGGTTAAGCATCTGCCTTCGGCTCAGGGCGTGATCCTGGCGTTATGGGATCGAGCCCCACATCAGGCTCCTCCGCTATGAGCCTGCCTCTTCCTCTCCCACTCCCCCTGCTTGTGTTCCCTCTCTCGCTGGCTGTCTCTATCTCTGTCAAATAAATAAATCAAATCTTAAAAAAAAAAAAAGACTTTACTTCACTTTAAGATCTTGATCATACTTATAATAGTCACTTTAAATTCTTTGTCAGTTAAATCCAACACCCAGGCCATCTTTAGGTATGTATGTATATATGTATGTATTTACTTATTTATCTATTCATTTATTGTGTATCTAGTAATTTATATAATTACATTTTAGTTAGTGTACAGTAGAGACTTAATTCTGTTATCTTGTGAAGAGTGTCAATTTTTATTCTTTCAGGTAGTCAGTTGGTGGCTGGTCCCTTTGAATTTCTGTACTCTTGATTTTAATGCTTTTTCTGTGGAAATACCAAAGTGTGTACCAATCTCCCTAGGCTTGATGAGGTTGATTCCAAATTCTGTCTTCTTGGTGAAGAAGCTTGTAAATTGTCCCAAGACAAAGAGCCAGGGTGGACATGGGACTCAATTCATGAATTTTCTTTTCACAGATAGTGCAGCATTATGCCACGTGTTGTCTGTTATTGATTGTGTTGGTTATATATTTTGCACAAGTTTGTAATTGTGTATGGCAGAAGAGTACTAGTGTTACGTATGACCAAATGAAGAAAGAAGTCCCTATCCTCTATTTCTACCAGTTCTTTATATCAATATTTAAATATTATCATATCTCGGGGCACCTGGGTACTTCAGTTGGTTAAACACCTGCCTTCGGTTCAGGTCATGATCTCAGTGTCCTGGGATCGAGTCCCACATCAGGCTCCCTGCTCGGTGGGGAGCCTGCTTCTCCCTCACCCTCTGGCCCTCCCCACTGCTCATACAGGTGCTCTCTCTCTCTCTCTCTTTCAAATAAATAAATAAAATCTTTAGAAAATATTATCATATCTCTTCCCAAAAGAAGCTAACAAACACAGCCCTTAAAATCACATGTCTCCCTCTACCTACTACCCCATTTCTGCACTTTCCTCTATAGCAATGTTATTGAAGTATGGTCAAATACTGTAAGATAAAATATAGGAATCACAAATACAAATTCATAGAAAAAAATATTTTCATTTGACATATGTTATCCTAAGGGTTTTTTTTTCAAGTATTTGAACATCAGAAACATATTTTTTAAATATGCTATTTTTAAAACAGTTCAGCGGATACTGAGGATGATGTGTTAGGGAATTCTATTTTTAACAAAATAAAATGTCGTTCTATGATTATGAAGGCATGTGTCGAAGATGCGTGTAAAGTATTTGAATAAAATTGTTTCATGAAATATATCACAGTTGAGTTCTGCAACTCAAACTGGAGTTATGACATTGAAGTGAGAGAATTAGGTCAAGGCCAAGTCACTCATGTGGGTATACTAGTGAGCTATTCACATTGTAAGGCTCAACTCAAACTTCACTTTTTCTTTAAAATCAGCTTCAGGGGCGCCTGGGTGGCACAGCGGTTAAGCGTCTGCCTTCGGCTCAGGGCGTGATCCTGGCGTTCTGGGATCGAGCCCCACATCAGGCTCCTCCTCTATGAGCCTGCTTCTTCCTCTCCCACTCCCCCTGCTTGTGTTCCCTCTCTCGCTGGCTCTCTCTATCTCTGTCGAATAAATAAATAAAATCTTTAAAAATAAATAAATAAATAAAAATAAAAATAAAATCAGCTCCAGTTACCGTGCCCTTATCTAACCCCACAATCCTAGTGCTCTTATAATTTTACTTATTCTAATTCACTGCATATTATTAAGTTGTAATTGTTTGCATATGTACCATGTACCCTTCAGAACGCCTTTTGCTGGATATGTTATGTAATTCTTTGTTTTCGCATCTTGCACAAAATTTGGTCCTTAATAGTGGTTGGATTAATACTAAACACATGCTATAATTATTTCCCCCCTTTGTCTTCATTAAAAATGGAAATCAATTAGAATAGCAATTAAACCAATTACGAGTACAGTTAAGTGACCCCAGCTAACAGGCAGGTCAGAAAGAGAGAGAAAGAGATAAGAAAAAAACAAATCTATATCGTTATAACAACTTGTAACCATGTGTATCTGTCCAAACATTTAGTTGTTTTTCACTTACTTGCTAGCATTGCCAAAATATTTTATTTATGAATACTGTTTTTAATTGCATAATTACTTTAATACCTTTCTAACAAAATCTTTCTAACAATTACTGTTTAGTATTGGTCTGAATGTGAAGTAATGTTAGGAATTTCTGATCACGCAGCTCTGAAAACAATAGTGATAATACTCCCAGGGTTTAGTCCCCACCAGAGGAAAGCAACATATTTCTAAGATCAAATGATCTAGTCATGGAAGGAGTAGAAACATGACAAAGATAGGCAAAGCAGGGCTCTGAACTGAGAGAAGGGTACTGATGGAGCTGAGAAGCCATACCCATGTCTCCTATAAAGGCAGGAGGCTGCACCAGAGAAAGAACGCATAACCTACTTGCCACCCAGCTGTATTAGCAATGTCTGTATCTGATAGGACAGGTTTTGAAACTAAGAGACACACCTTCATTTGTTTAAATTCACTAAATTCTTTATTGTTCTCTTTGGGATGGCCAAAGGAATGCTTTGAGATTCCTCCCACAATGGAGCATTCTAACAGTCTCTGTGGTTTTGAAAATATTCTCCCAGTGTGCTCAGACTTTGATTAACATAGCCAGTATCTCAAAATCTCTATGTCACTGATGTTGCCACCTGATAGAGGATTTTATAAAATATTTGTAGTTCTTTCAAGTGTGCATAAAATATCAATGCTCATTTCAACTGAAACATTTAATATGAAATATTTACATATTGCATGACATTCATTTTGCTGTCAGTCACTTATCCAGGATTGGTAGGTATGTGTCAAAAGTAATTCTTTGTATTTCTTTACTTTAACTGTTTTGTACAGTGAAATGGTGTCATAAAGCACGCATTTAAATAAACGAGGTTATGCCAGAGGCTGTACACCATAAATATGTTCTATGGAGATTCTGACCTTTCTTTTCACATGCTGAAAAATAAGTAGGATTGTCTAGAGTTAGTTTTATGCATTTTGAGGATTTTACAGAAATTATATTATCCAAAATACGTTCCATGCTTCCCAAAATGTTTTACTTCACTGTATCACTAACCTTGGAATTCACTGAGTTAACGGTCTCATTTAGACATCAAATAAAACTTGAAAATCTGAATGGAGGGTAGATGTCAGTGATATTTATCATAGTACAGCCATGTTTAACTCCATTGCTTTCCTCTTGACATCTAGTCCATATCAACAATTCTGAAGATTCAGGAGTTTTAACTGGGAACAGAGAGAAGAAAAAAATCATTTAATATAAACTCCTACAAGGCAAGATAAGCTAACCTGAGTCACCTCTATGTTAGTTCTGAGTAGTCAAGAGAGAGCACGAGTACAGTGTCTCCCTATGAGGTTGGACTTGGTATAGAGAAAGTTAAGAAGAAAAGACCCAAAGATAAACCTATCTTGATTTTAAAGACTCTGGGGAGGTAGATGGCAACAAGAAGAAGATCGTCTAAACTGTAGCAGGAAGACAAAGACAATAGCAAGCAGCCTGGCAACCACCGACAACCACCCACAGGACATCTCCACATAGAAGTCTTGAATTGCCAACATCTATCCACACAATGAGATAATCTGGGGTAAATATTAAGAAAATGGTATTGATGATGTGTCCATTAAGGTTAGGTCATCCATAGCATCAGTGAATAATGGCAAACTATCAGTGAATAATATAAACTTTAAACATAACAAGTCTTTATAAAACTTTTCAAAAGTATGCATTTCTACTAGCACCCAAGTCTTGATTTCTACAACTCTATCCCATTAAAGGAATCAGGGCTTTTTGCAGAAGTAGTTGGTTTCAAGGATTAGGAAGGGAAAATACATGTTCTTAGAACATTTTGGTGTTCCAGAAAGTAAGGAAATACTCAAAAAATGATGGAAGAGTATATAAAGTATGTAGGGCTCTATCTGAAGGAGTTCCCAATGTCCAAACAGAGGACAACGTGAACAACAAAATAAGTAGCAATATGAACAGGTTACAGCCAATATAATAAACCAAACATCGATGCATGAGTTCATATTAATATAAGTAAATGAATATAAAAATGGGAAAGAATGCATTCTTCCATTCAGTACCATTCCAGTTAACTCATATAGAATGCATGGTGGAAATATAAAACAACTATTAGGTAAACTCCACAGCAATTGTGGCAGGCAAAAAACAGGCAAAAAGCTAGTAAGCAAAAGTATGATGAAAAATACTAGGTTTGCTTTGTCTCAAAGCATCTTCTCATAAGACACTCTTTAATTACAAAAGGCAAAAGAATAACTGCATCAGCAGTAATGAGACACGTGGACACGTGCTTGGCACACTAAAAAGGTCACAACATCTCCTCTGTTGTATTCTTGCCAATCATACATATAACTTCATCCAATCATGAGAAGACCTCACACAAATCCAACTTGAGGGACATGCTACAAAATAACTGCCAGTATTCTTCAAAGTACCAAGTCCCAAAAGACAATGAAAGACTGAGGAGCTGTCACAGGTTGGAAGAGACAAAGGGACATGACAACTAAGTACAATGTGGGATGCTAGCGTAGATCCTGGACCAGAAAAAGAGCATTAGTGGGAAAACTATTAAAATTTGAGTAAGGGGTAAAATTGAGTAAGCGTCTGCCTTCGGCTCAGGGCGTGATCCCGGCGTTCCGGGATGGAGTCCCACATCGGGCTCCTCAGCTGGGAACCTGCTTCTTCCTCTCCCACTCCCCCTGCTTGTGTTCCCTCTCTCGCTGGCTGTCTCTCTGTCACATAAATAAATAAAATCTTTAAAAAAATTTTTTTTGACTAAGATCTGTAGATTGGTTACTGGTGTATCACTGTTAATTTCCTGGTTTCAGTCATGTACTATGGTTATATAAATGATACTATCATCAGAGGAAACTGGTTGAAGGGTTTACAGGAATTTTCTACTATATTTGCAACTTTTTTCTAAGCTTATAAATATTATAAAATAAAAAGTTACAAATGAGAAACTGTGTGCTTTGATTTTTTAAAAACAAAACTCCATTGATGGGTTCTAGGAAATGGCTAGTATATGCACAATGCTAGAAATTACCATTTGATATATAACTTGTTGGTTGAATTTTATTTAATTTTTAAGGCAAAAATATAAGTGTTCTAAGTGATGCTTTACCATAAGTGCTGCCTCTAAAAATTGCTGGATATATTCTCAAGAAACGTTGGCCAGAATCAATTAGAGTTGATAATCAATTGTGATGTGGCTTTAAAGATGCATGATCAATAAGAATCTTTTTTCTGTGAAATTTGTCACATCATCTACCAGATTCCTGAAAATATTTCTTCTATTGATGTTAACCTTGAAGAGAATGAGAAAAAGTCTCTTCAGAGTCAATTATAAAATTAGAGCAAGATCATTCAGTGGAGATTTTAAAAAAGCAATAAAAACAGTTACCATAGAGCGGTTTTGTTATGAAAGTGATTTTCAAATATACATTTCTTAGCACGTGGACACATTACTGACCTTTTAGGCTGGTATGAAATTTGTAGCAGATTGAGAATTTAGGAAAATTATTTTCCCTTGGCTGTTTCCTTGAAGAAAATTGTTTTAGCCTTCATGTCAAGCCATCAAATGCTACTTTCTATCTCCGAACTTAATGCTTCCACCTTCCTGAGGTTTACTTTCCCCTGTCTTCACCAGCTTAACTCGAATCATCCTTTACTTTAACTCATCACCTTCTAATAACTAATCTCCTTGATATCTCCCCTTGTTTCCATCTCCCCCCACCACACTTTTTATATGTCCCTTGAGCTGTATGGTTAAGGGCTCAATCTCAGTGATTTATAATTACTTCATGTCTCAGACTCCCCCACTAAGTTGGAAGTTCCTTGAGTTTTATTCAAGAGCTAAATCTTACTATCTCCATATCCCCAGTCCTTAGGAGAGTGTCTGGTACATAGTAGAAATGCAGGAATTACTTGACAGAGAAAAAAGCAAATGAGTGAGTGATCTAGGAGAAAAGAAGATAAATGGTAACTATGTGAGGTGATGGCTGTATTAGTTAGCTTAATTGTGGTAATATCTTCACAATATATAAATATATCAAATAATCACATTGTATACTTGAAATGGATACTTTTTTATTTGTCAATTATACCTCAATAAAGCTGAAAAAATTAAAATCTATTCTGCTTCATATAAGCAATAACTTTAAAAAAGAAAGAAAAGACAGAAAATTATTCAAATTCAAGAAATAGTAAACCAAGTCCAGGTTACAAACTCATAAAATTCGTCAACCTAAGCAATATTCTAAAATGTATATTTGGGCATGAATTTTGATATATTTCAGAACTCCAGGTATCTAGTGTAATGCAGTAAGATTATAGTTAGCCTAAGCCAAAATGATGCATTGTTATTTTCAATTTGGTACCCCTTCTTACCGCCACACCAATTCATAGAAAGGTGTGCATGTGCATGCATGCGTGCACACACACACACACACACACACACACACACACAGAGTCACCTCTAAAATTTAGAAGCTCATTCAATCTGCAATTCTGGCCTCCATCTCCATTTCAAAATTAACCTTGCCTTCTCTCATTCCCAAAAGACTAATTAAATTACTTCAAGAAGAAGTAATATTTGTCCTTTCTAAATAACATTTACACCTAAATAGAGAGACCTTAAATAAAAATATAACTAAATTTAAATAAAAATATAATTAAAATGAAAATTCCTAAATATGAGAGAAAAATGAATAAAGGTAACTTTGCCTTGTTTGTACTAAGAAGGAGGATGTCTGCTTGCTCTAAATATAGGATCATCCCTACATCTTTGGTGACGATCAGAATACATTCAGCACTGATAGGTCTAAAGAACATGAGAAGTTCTTTTCTAGTTTTCCAAAATGCCTATTACTCTTTACCACATTGTTAATCTTATTTCTTGTATCACTCTTTGAACTGTGTCTTGCACCTTATAGGCATTTTTCAAAAATTTTTGTTTACTTAAAGATCCTCAGCTTATAATTATGTAATATGTTGTAGGTCCCAACTTATGACTTGAAAGCAAGTTAATAACCATGTAGTCTAAAAAAGCTACACACAAAAGTCTAAATCAGAAAGTGGAGTAGTTGCCAAGACAGTCTGGTTCAATGTCTCATTCCTACACGGAGTCGGTTCCAATTAATGAATTTCTTTTCTAGTCTTTGTCCCTTCATAAATGTAAATTACTCAGAAATGACATTTTGAGGTAACTTCACAAAAATGCATGCCTTGATTTTGCGCAACATGAATTTCTGTATGAAGTTCAGTTACTGCAAGTTACTGGAAGACTTTTTGATTTAGAGGTTGATTTCCGTGAGTCACATAAAAGAGTTTCAACTTGAGAAATAGGGAGACAGAAAACGTGTGTCATTGTGAAGTTCACACATGGCTTAATGCATTCCTTATAACTCCTTGATTCCCTACATCAAGTGCATGTGCCTCTAAATTCTGTCCTGTAGAATTAATTTAAATTTTAATTAAAGTTAAAATATGAAGATAGTTAATTTTTAGAAAACAAACTTTAAAGTCTCTAAATTTTTTATTCATTGATTTAAAGATTTTTACATTTCACTGAATTTTTGAGAAAATAGGCATCTATTCTAGATTTTAAGTTACAAATTTAATTTTAACTTATGTCAAGGTATAAAAAGTACTTATCTAAATCTATACATGCACATATACACATACACACTAAAAAAACACAGAAAACAAAGCATGACTACTTTTCATTACAAACTCGAAGTAAAAACCTATGGATTCTTTTGCTACGCTTTGGACATAACAGGTTTGCAGTAGCTACTCTAAATATATATGATTCCCACTCAAGTGCTATATTTGCTTCCTCAGGCAAAGTAATATGCTTTACAGAATTGGAAGGAGTTAGACACAGAAAATTGTTTTGAAAATATTTAATTGTAAGTTTTTAAACATTTAAAATATCTTAATGTGGTTTGTGAGCACATACTGCTTTCAAAATGCAACTCTCCTCACCCGCACCTTCGCAATTACAACATAACTAATCCAGAACACGTACATACAGGGGGAAATTCCAGCCTCCCCTCTAAATTAAGGAAGACAGTCATATAAATATCCCCAAATTTCAGGCATTTCTCTTTTTTTTTTTAAGATTTTTTTAATTTATTTATGAGATAGAGACAGCCAGCAAGAGAGGGAACACAAGCAGGGGGAGTGGGAGAGGAAGAAGCAGGCTCACATCAGAGGAGCCTGATGTGGGGCTCGATCCCAGAACGCCGGGATCACGCCCTGAGCCGAAGTCAGATGCTTAACCGCTGTGCCACCCAGGCGCCCCAGGCATTTCTCTTTGATACAGGGTAGATTGCATTACATTATAGAAGTCAATTTACAAATCACCTATTAGACCACTGTTAAAATAGAAGTATATCAGTGAAATGATGGACCATTTGTACAACACTGAACTTGAAATATCAATAGTGTTGGGGAGGAAAAAGATGTTTCTGTGCCCTTCAGAATTCTTCCTGGTCTCAGTTAACTTGACATGAGACAGATTAATAGAAAAAATGAAAGTTTGATAACATGTAGACCTCTTATATATGGGAGAGACCCAGGAAAACAGAGTAACTCACTGAAGTAGTGAAAGCCATCATGTTAAATACCATTCCCAGCTAAAAACAAAAGATGTTGGAACAGGGAGTCAGTTATGATAGGTTACCAGGAAAAGTACAGTTAACAAGGGTAAGGTTGTTATGTAGACTTAAGTCCATGCCTTTCCACTGGTAACTGTTTCTGGAGATTTAGAGTCCTTTCTCTCTTCTTGGCACTAAGGGAGACAGACTAACAAATGAAGATTTCTCTTATACATGTAAATGTCTCTTACAAGGGGGTTATTTCTACTGGTTTTCAGAGCTGCTCTTATGTCTGTAGTTTCTTAAAAATGTCCAGCTTAGAATAATCAGGGTGACAAAGAGACATATCTTGCAATGACAAAATTTGCTCCCCTGCAATAGCTAGAGTTGGAGTGAGGAGTGATTTAAGAGAGTTGCTGAGAAAGCTCAATTTAAATAATTTTTGTTACTGTAAATTTTTTTAGTCACTGGACAACAGTCAGGAACCAGAAAACACTAATGAGCAGGGAAACTAGTGGTCATTATAATGGTTTAGAATGGATTTCCCCCTGAAATAAGAAAGGCTTTTTGTTTTTGTTTTTGTTTTTATAATTCAATTGACTTCTTGATTAAAAAGTTCCAGGTGGCCGGAAACCAATGCTGATAACAGAAAGTAATATTGAATACAGTATTTGTGGCAGTGGGAGATTTAGTTGGCTGCTGTGATGATGGAAGCTCTAGAGGAACACTGTCTCTGGGAATTGCTCATTTTTGGTGATACTGTTATTGACTGCCTTGTGAAACTGGGCTTGGACACTGCGCATACGGGCTCTGCACCAAGTGTATTATCTAAATGGAAACATTTTTGAGAGTGAAAGTGGGTGCTGTTAATATCAGATAAGGTTGGCAGCCATAAACAGGGACCCCTGGAATAAACAGTAAATTGTTACCCTATCTGTATCTGGCAGTGGGCCATCGTCTTTGTAGAGGTCAGAGCACAGCAGTTGCCCTCTCATGAGCAGTCTCCTGAAGGATTGAAGTTATTTGTTGCCTGGAATCTGGCAACACTGGACAAAATGTAGAAGACTATTACTTTTTAAAGTATGAAAAATGTGTTACATTGTTTTTGGCATTTTGGAGAATGGCTTCACCTAACGAAGAGAAGAAAATATACAGAGGTGAATTTAGTCCATAAGGTTACTCACGATTTGCCTAATGTATACTTCATTTTGAAAACTAGATCTCAGAACTAGCAAATATCTCTGAGTCTTGAATGCTAAGAGATCTCAAAACCAGTTTAAACCATGGGTGGAGGGAGGCAATGCCTTATTTCTGTAATATAGCTATAACCTTTAATAATCTCTTCGATTTAGAATGAGGCATCTGAAAACTGAAAACATTTATGTATATACATAAATGTTTACATATATATTCAACACAAAACAATATACATATAAAGGAAAGGAAAAAATTCTGTGTGTTAGTCTCTTAGTTATATAACACAGAAATTCTCTCTGGCTAACTGAGAGAAAATGCTATCATGTAGCTTGTAGAATTTGTAAAAATGTTGCAGAACCAGTCTTGGAAATAGGCAAAGATTCAACCTTTCAAGGAGGGGAGAGAGGAAGGATCTAGATGTGTATCTTCCACAAGGAGACACGGATGCTTTTCTTTTGCTAAGACTCATGAAGGTGGAATTCTATCCAAATACGAAGAATGTGAGGAGTTAGTGCCCAATTCACTGAGGCCTCTCACCATTCGTGAAGGTATAAAAATTGGCTAATTTAAAAAAAGAAAGAAAAAGCAAGCTGACCTCAGAATTCTCTGAAACATATAATAGAAGGGAAAATGTATAGTGCTTTGGGGTGGAAAGCTTGAGACCCAAGAATTTTATACCCAGCCAAGTTGTCATTCATAGAAAAGACAGCAGAAATACATTTTCAAATACAAGTCTATCTAGAAACTGCATAACTTGGCACCCTTAGTGGAGAAAGCACTCTACCCTAGCAGGAGATTGATTAACATAAAGTGATATCAGTATTGACACTTATATTAAGCATGGAATTACAGAATTATCTTACTAATTATCATAAATGTAGCTTCAAATATAGTCAAATTTATAGTCAACACAAATAATGTAAAATGATAAAATAATTTTAAACACATCATATATAAAAATTTGGGAAGCAAGAAGGAAGATGGATACTAATTTATTTCAGATAAGAGGAGATGGAATGGAGCTATTTCTGAAGAAGAAAATAGAGAAATAATTATATATAACATATATATTCATATATAAATATTTTCAGAAAAAATGAACTTAAATAACGTCTGGAATAAAAACAGATTTCCCCCCAAAAATCTAGAAAATAGAAACAAAAGTGTAATAAGCAGAATAAAAGCTAATCATTAAAAAAAAAAGAATTGACAAGAATAAATAAAATATGTCATCAAAGATAAATTATATATCCTAAGATTTTGTAATTTAAGCAATGAAGAAAATATTTAAATAAGGAAAATGAAGAGCTGTAGCCCATAATTGGCTGTGTTTGGTTAGTGGTTTCTTTTAATTGTGACCAAAAGCAAAGACATCATTGCCAATGTATAGGCAATGCATATACAAGTTCTTATATATAATTCTACTTGTAAATTTTACATTGGAAGACCTACTGATTATATACTTTTATGCACTTTTCCAGTTCATTCAAGGGCCAGTTCTATTTCTATCTAATCTAGTATTTTAGACTGTTACCCCAGATCTGATTTTCACTTAAAATAAATGACTTCGTTTCAAATCTACAGTCTTATGAGGAAACACAAAGTATTTTATAAACTTGAGTAAGAGATGATTATGTTGTCAACAGTATTTTATTTTCCAAGGCATTTATTTCCAAGGGCATTTCAAGTCATTCTGGTGTGATTCTATATGGAAAGGTGACTATTTTTATAGAATTTAGTACTGTTCTTAAAATTATTATATCCTTCCTGGTAGCTGGAAGGAAATTATTTTTGAGAAAAAAATATTTGTTTTATAGAGATTTCAAGTAGAGATATAAATAAATTTACATTAGCCTAAAATGTTTGTAATAACATAGACAAATGTCTGGGGTAATTAATTCCCATTTGAAACGTGTGATACAAAAGTCCCAGCCCTGACAATACTGTAAAACTTAAGTTGTCTACTGGGTTTCCTGTCATAAATATGGAAGTATTTCCGTTCTGAAAAGTTAAAAATAATATTTGCTGGGGAATATTAGAGAACATATTAGAGAAACATCATGATGATATTAGAAGTATTGCTTTTGTGCCTTTGCTAATTTGTTCTTTTTCAGAAAAGAAAAAAAGGAAATTTCAGTTTCTTATTGATTCAAGATTTTTTAAAAAGTCCACATGTTGTGATTATTTAGTGGGTTTCATAAGACTCTTTTAATCTCCTTTTTTAAAAATTATTTGTTGAAGAAATTTAGACAGTTTTCCTGCAGAGTTTCCCTAGCTGTATCTTTTCCAGTTGTATCCCCAACTTTTTTTTTTTTTTAAGATTTTATTTATTTATTTGACAGAGACAGCCAGCAAGAGAGGGAACACAAGCAGGGGGAGTGGGAGAGGAAGAAGCAGGCTCCTAGTGGAGGAGGCTGATGTGGGGCTTGATCCCAGAACGCCAGGATCACGCCCTGAGCCTGAAGGCAGACGCTTAACGACTGAGCCACCCAGGGGCCCCTGTATCCCCAGCTTCCTCTGATTTCTGAATGTCGTTTAAATTAGCAATTGGCTCTAAAGTTTGGTTAGTTGAATTTGATTGGTTTTTGTTTGTTTGTTTATCTGCTTGTTTTATGGACAAGACCACTTCGTAAGTGCTATGTTGTTCTTGTTTTTGTTTTCCCAAAAAGAGAAACATATGTCTCTTTTTGTTATGTTAATGACCAGGGATATTCAGATTTATGAATTATTTAGGGGTTGAAAATTGAGTATAAAGAGACACATCCCCTCAGCTATTTGTTTACCCAGAGGTATAGTTTCTATAAGAAAGTTGAATAAAACTTGGTTCTTTATTTACTATTTAAAAAAATGTTATTTTCTTAGCATCCTTCAATTTTGAGTATAATATAATCATTCGACCCAGTTTTTTTTACTGGCCTCTGGTTTTCTTCCTCATGCTTCGCAGATTCTCCCAATCAAAGCAGTGGGATATTAGCAAATATGAAACAAGCAGAGGCATGAAATACATTTGTGTGGTTGAACTTTCTCTTTTGCATTTGTCTTTACCATGAGAAGAACATGCTCTAAGAAACTTAACCCACCCAAGTGAGTGGGGAAAGATGTGAAAAAACCTTAACCCAACCTGTAACTTGGAACTAAGCCCAGCTAAACCCAACCTAGATCAATTAACCCCTCCAGCCTCATATATGCAAAAAGAATAAATAATTATTATTTTATTCCACTAAGTTAGTGTAAGGTTTTTATGCAGTATTTTTCTTTATTTTTCTTTCTTTCTTTTTTAATTCAATTAGCCAACATATAGTACATCATTAGTTTCAGATGTAGAGTTCAATAATTTATCAGTTGCATATAACACCCAGTGTTCATCACATCATGTGCCCTCCTTAATGCCCATCACCCAATTACCCCATCCCCCCACTCACCTCCCCTCCAGCAACTCTCAGTTTGTTGCCTATAGTTAAGAATCTCTCTTGGTTTGTCTCCCTCTCTGATGACTTCCCATTCAGTTTTCCCTCCGTTCCCCTATGATCCTCTGCACTGTTTCTTATATTCCACATATAAGTGAAACTGCAGTATTTTTGTGGCAACAACTAACTAATAAGCTCACCAGTTGTTTTTTTGTTTCTATTTTTTGGTTTTTTAGTACATCAAGGACTTGTGAATTTAAACACATATGTGTTTCAATCATATGCAGTTATTTTCTTGAATTAAGTTACAATTGTCTCAAAGTTGGACATTGGGAACATTGGGACATTGATTCCTGTGTCCTTTGACAAATTTCTAATGTCTTTGATAGTCTAGCACTCAAAAAATCATGATCTCAGTCCTATATCTTATTCAAATAACAGAAGTAGTAAAGAATGAAATGGGTATAAGAAAGTCTAGACAAGTTCTAATTGTTTTCTGTAGTTACTACTTCAATATTTTCTTTAAAATTGTATACTGAATTTAAAAAAATAATTTAGTGGCGTCAATGAGTTAGTTTTGCAAATGCCGTATACTTTGCTTTCTATGACTATTGGGTAAGAACTCGAACACAAAACACTATAAATGCCAAAAGAGTATCATCTTAAGCAATGTCAATTCCACGTTTCCTCCATAAACGTAATAGCCTATGTCCCCCATGAACGCACACCCATACCTTCGGGAAGGACACAATGAAAGGAAACTTTGCTGATTCTGAAAAATTCTGGCAATTGGGCTAAGGGTTAGGGATCATATTTGATACGCAGTTATCTTGTTTCAATTCAGTTATGTTTATAATAAACAATATTCTCAACATATCTTTTTGTGTCATTTCTACATATAGAATCAATCTTATCCTCTGAATATAGAATTACCATTATTTGTGTAAGGTAGAATATAAAGCTACAAAAATATATGGTATCGGGAATAATACCATAATCTGGTGGTCACTTAGTTATTACTATCTATGAAAATTTTACCAATAAAATGTTTTTCTATTACAAATAGCCTATTAGTCAACTATTTAACAAAGAAATGAAACATATCCTGCAAAACCTAGGATTTTTCTAAGTGTCCCTACCATAGGGACACATATCTTTTTGATTTTCAGATATCTATATGTTTACTCTGCTTTGATTTATTATGTTTGTGAGAATCATCTTCTTGAAACTTTATACTTTCCCAAATGTAATGCTAGCTAAAAGAACTCTAAATGAGAGATCAGTGGAGAATTTGTCCATTCCTTTTGATATTCCTAAAATGTTATTCAGCACTTTAATTGACATTCTTACTGTCTTCATTTTACCTTTTATGTCAATCAGCCATATTAAAAAATATTATTTAATTCCAACTACTTCATTTAAAATACTTTATTTTCACTTGAAGTAAAATATTTGAAAAATTATTACTTCCTCACTAAAGTAAGACTCTAATTCTTTGCAAAATCACATGATTTTTTAGAGAGCAATACAAATAATTATCAAAAGATTTACATGGCTTTTTTCAGGTTGAATGTGGCCCAAATATAATTAGACGACTAGATGACAATATTATTTTCCTGGGATTTTTGTCAGATTCCAGTTATCTAAAATATCCAGGTAAAATTAATTGAATACATCCCAACTAGAAAGGCGAGTCAGTTATAAGCCTAGGTAAATCTGTTAAAAATCCAGTCTTAATAATCCATCTAGACAAATCAGTTAAGCTTTGACTCACCATCCAGTATACATATAGTTATTATCATGATGTCAGTCATAATGTTGTTCTTACTGTGAGTTAAGTATATATAAAGTGCTTATCGTAGTTTTTAAGCATCTATGTACTTTTCTCCACCTAGAATTTAAAATGGACAAATGTGAAAAGGTTGAAAGATTGATAATTTTCTATCATCACATGTCTAGATACTGTTAATGTTTTAAGGTACAAAAGTTTTCTATTTCTAAAAGGGAATTATCTTTCCTTACTTTGAACTTTTATTATATTTCATTATTACTTCATGTCATTTATCAATGGCTTATTTATATGCATGCCATATCTTCCTAGATTTTAAATTCTTTGAGAGTAAGAAATATTTCCCTGAGCATCAGATCTAACGTCTTGCTTATAATAATTTTCACTAAATATTTGTTGAATGAATCAAAAATTAATTAATGGGTTGTGTCAGCAAAACAAAAGATGATAATGTTATCTTTATCTGGTAAACAGCCCTTTAAATATTCAAATGCAATAAATGTGGCATTAATGTATTTCAAGACATGTGCTTCCCGTTTGATGCTTGGATTGTCAAATGCTCATGGCTTATTAACCCTGTAGCTTATGAAATTTGAAAAAGAAAAGTCATTAGTCATATCTGCATATTTCTCTAAACCATTATTTCTTTTATTTCTCCTATTGAATTATTCATAAAATAAACAAATAGTTTTAAAGTAGAAATACCAAGAGACAATAAAACATGTCTGCTTTAGAAAGAGAGGAAAATAGAGATATAATTTAAAAATCAAAAACATATGTAATATTCATTAGTTGCAGGTGAACATTACATACAAATGAGTCTCATCTGTTCAGTCAAGAAACTCTTGGGGAGGACTGGAATAGGTAGAGAGAAATGAAAAAACTGATCATTTCCCTTGAAGAATTCCCTTCATTAAGATAGAATATAGAAATATAAAAACCTAAGTACAGAATGATGAATTGAGTTCTGTGAAGAGATAACTGAAAAGTGCTAAAGGAACACTGAGAAATACAGAGGCAGCTAAAAAAAAGTGGTTTTCGGCGGGGGGGGGGGGGGCGGTGGTGGCAGTCAGGAAACTTCAAAGGAGAGGTGGCATTTGAACTGATTTTTAAAATGTACAGTACATTTTATCCTTCAAGTATCTGTGTGGAGAGAGGCAGTGAGAGGTATTTGAGATACAGACAGCAGAAGTTCAAGTTAATGAAGGATGAAGAAGAATGAAAGATTTGGAACTAGGACATAATTGGGTATGGTTGGATATCTATTAAATGAATATTTTTGAGCAGCTGAAGAGTTTACTCCTAAAGGAAGTGGCTTAGAATGACATCAGAAAAAGGACTTTAAAAGAGTGTCTAAATGTTAGACTTTTATCCTCAAGGCAATGGAAAGCTGTTGGAAGTTTTTAGGTGGTAAATAAAATAATGAACTTTATATTTAAACCAATAACTCCAGTTGATGCTACAATTAAAAGTAAATACAAAAATATATTTAAGCATGTTTTTTGGACTTTGTCGTAATAAATTGTGTATTTGTTATAAAACCTTCATTCACACTGGAAAACTGAAATCAAATAAATTGAAAAACATTTGATTACTGGGGTAAAAGGGCCTAAATTAGTATGTCCCTTTTTGTTGTTGGAAGGTTTTTAATTATGATTTTCTATTTTGGGCAGGAAATAATTTCTATGTTCTTCATTCTAATAAAGCTGTTAAAGTCCGCATTTCAAAGGTTATATAAAAAAATTAAAAGTCTATGGGATATTTTTGTTTGTGAAGCATTATAAGGAAAACCAAAAATTTTGTCTGTGAGGATATTATGAGCAATAGAAGGCAGAGGCCACTATCGTTTATTAATTGTGTTTTATGTCTCAGCTTTTTGGGCTACATTTATGTACATGTGTCCATTGATTTTCATTTAGCCCTATGGGATGTATAGATTTGGAATCTGAGGCCAAGAGAAGTTTAGTACCTTCCCCAAGTTCATCACAGTAATAATGGCAGAGCCATTTGACTTAAAAAAAAAAAAGTCAACAAATTTTAAATAACAGCTATTTTCAAGACGTTCTATTAGTGAATTTGATTTCCTATATGTAAATGTAACTAAAACATTTATAATGGCAAGATACGAGGCCTCAAACTGGATAGAAATACAATGCAATTTGTAAAAGAAAAATGTCCATTATTTAGAATAAAATGTATAGATTCTCGCAAAAGTAGGAGAATGGAAGGTCCTGACATTAGCTCTCCATGTGTCATCTCCATTTATAACTAACATCTGATACAATGTATCAGTGTGTTTCTCCGGTGGATTAAAGTGACTCTTGTTATATTGCCTGGCATCTATAGGATTCTTATGTAGCAGACAGTCCACTTATCTATTGACAAGAAATGATAAATTCTAAAAAGAAAGCAACTAAAATACTTTAAAATAAAAACTACCATGGGGGAAATACTTTTATTGTAACTCTTTGGTGTGATACATTTGAAGATAATAATTTAGAACCAATCTGGGGGCTCTTTTTCTGGTATATAAGAAAGTAAGTTACTTTCCATCCTGAGTAAAATACATATACTCTTCCCACTTACTCTTTAGAAGAAACAAGACTGGATTTTTTAGCATTCTTCTTCAGAGTAGATTAGCCTAGGGCAAGGTACTATCTTTTATCTGTTTTGTTTGTCAGTGCAGTCACTACCAGGGGGAATCATGGGATGGTCCAGCTGGAGGGAATTTTTGAGATAGTATTGTAGCTCTCCAAATCCTTCATGCACAGATAAGGGAAATGAGATGCAGAGAAATTAAAGTGACCCAGTGAATTAGTGGGTGATGAAAATCTCCAGAATTATTTAGAGCAACTGAGAATCATTTGGAATAATTAAACATTTCTAGAACAATTATAAAGATTTGCGGATTATTCAAAGTACAATTGAAAAGGTTGTAGAAGGAATGACCCCATAAGTAACCTCTAGTTATAGGGATTACTCAGTAGGAGAACTTATGTAGCTGTCATCAGTTCATCCATAGCTTAGCATAGGGTGGGATGAATTAAATTCTTCCATGGAGGGGGGGAAGACAAGGAAGAGCTTCTGGAAAGTACTGGCCTACATATGCCAGGAAAAATCACTTTATTGAAAGAACTGACCAATTAAAATACTACTTGCTGAGCCAAGACTAGAATCAGCTTAATTCTTGACATCCCTCTAGCTTTGAGTTTAGTGTGTGTATGAGAGTGGTAGCATTGTTCCAAATCTATTTAGTCTGGTGCATGCCACATCAGAACCATAACTCTTCTCTTAATTGTAACTTTAAAGTATTTATGTAATGATTTAAGGTTGGTTTTATTAGTTTTCTAGGGCTATCATAACAAAATACCACTGACAGTGCGGCTTAAAAAACAGGAATTTATTTTCTCTTAATTCTGGCAGCTAGAAGTCCAAGATCAAGGTATTGGCAGGTTCGGTTTATTCTGAGGCCCTGTCCTTGGCTTGCAGATGGTCACCTTCTCACTATGATTTCAAATGGTCTTTCCTCCGTGTGTACACTATCCTGGTATCTCTCTGTGTGTCCAAATTTCCTCCTCTTCTACGGACACCCAGTCAGATTGGATTAATGCTCCCTCATGGACTCATTTAACTTAATCACCTCTTTAATGGTCCCGACTCCGAATATAGTAATGTTCTGAGGTACTGGAAATTAGGGTTTCAATGTAAGAATTTGAGTGTGGGGGGGCACAATTCTGCCCATACCATCTGTCTTCCCTTAAGAATGTAAACTTCATTAGGCTATGTACTGTGTTAATTTTACTTCTCACCATATTCCAGAACCATAATGCTGTGTTTGGTATGTTTTAGATGTTTGAGGTTACTTTTGAATGAGTGAATGAGTCAATCAATCAAGGATGATGTTCTGTTAAAAAGAAGCCACAAAAAACATTTTGAGGAGTTGTAAGATATCTGGAAATAAAAATGCTGAGAAATGGCTACTTTTGTTTTCCATAAACTGTGTGTGATGTTAGAAGCTGTCAAGATTTTTTCCCCCTGGGAGTCATAAAGGACAGTGTAGATGGTAAAGGAACCCACAATTCCATGAAAAAAAAAGAACAGGAGGTATAGAAGATCCAAATTCTTTGGCAAAAAGGAGGGAAAAAATTCTGGAATAGCCCAAGTGGGAAAAGTAAGCTAAAATCTTGTATATGAACTGCACTACTTTTAAAAAAGACCCTTGTCATTATTCACAGAGGAGGCATATTCTTCTGTGGAAAGCATGTGTATCGTTTCTGCTGTTCAGCTGTGCTGCATAATATTACCATGGGTGTTGGACTAGCTGGTGCACAAGACAGCCCCTTCTGAGGCGGAAAATGATACTGTGCTATTCAGAGTCAAAGCTCAGCTGAGTACTGACATTCCTTTGGGTGCAAAGGGGACCAATCATCCCAGAAAAATGCATACAGTTTTTCTGTCAGTAGCTGGATTAAAAATCCTTTGGGTGAATTGAAAGCACCGTTAAAATTCTATCTTATCAGTAAATTTCTTTGTTTGTAATACTTTTCTTTCTTTGAATAATATTCTGACCCCCATAAGGATTTATCTTATGTGCTTTACTTTTCTCATCCTTCTCGTACTCTCACCTTTTCCATTCTTCTCTGACATATTTTCTTTAAAGCTGTTCATATTTTACTAATCTAGAAAAGTAGTATGACAATCTATAGGAACAATAAAGAAGACTTCCATGGATACAGAATTAAAATAATTAATTGTAATACACCAAAGGAAAATGACCTAAAACAATGCAACTTAAAATGAGCAGTGACGTTTTATTAAAAATAACACTTTCTTTAATTTGTGATATTTTGATTCTTCAAAGATGGTGGCAATAATCTCTATGTTACTAGAAGTACCTAATTACATCCAAAGAGGCTGATTTTTTTTTTAACTTAAGTTAAAGATCCACCTGGAAACTGTACTAAAGAGTAGGAGCTAAAATGAGATTAGAAGGGATATAGTCACAGATTCAGAAATCTGAGTTAGAAAAAATATAGCATTACTACAAATGAGATATGAAGCTGAAAGAAACATTTCTAAATTATAAAGAGAAATTAGTCAACCATGCCAGAGAAAGAACTGTTATCTTTCTAATACCTAATATAATAATAAGAGTATTATCCAAAAAAGATTCAGAGTATATATAGTCAAAAATATAGGATGTTGGGAATATTATAAAAGTATATCAGATGCTTAACTAATTAAAATATTAGGTAATTTTTTGGATTTTACAATGTTTGTGGTATTTGACATCTTTTGGAAACATGTACTTTGTTGGATAATTTCTCATTCTAAAAAACAATTACTTCTGGGGGCTGCCTGGATGGCTCAGTCGGTTAAGCATCTGCCTTTGGCTCAGGTCCTGATCCCAGGGTCCTGGGATCAAGCCTGGTGTCAGGCTCCCTACTCAGTGGGGAGCCTGCTTTTCTCCCTCCCGCTGCCCTTCCCCCTGCTCATGTGCTCTCTCTCTTGCTCTTTCTATCTCAAATGGATAAATAAAATATTTTTAAAAATAATTACTTCTGTACCTATTTTATATTCCAGTTGTGTATTTCTGCTTGTTTTTTTTAAAGATGGCCCCCCAAATTGCAGAAACTTTAGGACCCACAAAGCCAGGAGCCGTTCTTGGATTGAATTTACTTTATTGCAGATGCTGTTCCATCATAGGACATGTTGCTAGATTTTTTTCTTTATGTTGAATTCAAACTTGTCAGCGCATTATCTTTTACTTGTAGACCCAGGCTCAATCCTCAGTGACCAAATTAAACAACCTTAATTTTTCTTCCAAAATAGACCTATTATTCTCCTTATTGTCTGTCTTATTTTTGATGGAGAAAGTATGCTCAGTTCCTTAAGTGCTTTTCATATGAGAATACCAAACCAATCTCTATTTTCTGTCTACGCTTCATGTTAATCTTAAAAATAAGCGAGACATGATATTATGAATTTATTATAATAAAGTCATAAAGTACTGTTATAATACAACAGTATTTCTGCTATTCCATTTTAGATGCTATTTATAATGTAACAAAAAGAAAAATGAACTTTGTTGGTAACAGGTATGCTCACAATTAACCCCCTCCAGAGTTAAATTGTCTAATTAAGCAATATCATTTTTTATAATAGTCTAATTCTCATTAAATTAGGTGTAAATCTGCCATTAGATACTGTTCAATTTTCCACAAGGAAGTCTTCTAAAATTCAAATATATTATGCCTGCCAAATTTCTTTGCTCTGCAAAAAATAAAACATTTTCTGAGAGGAAGGTCCATATAGCTTATCTTAGCAAACTCAGTTCTTCAGTAATCTGTTTTTTTCAAGTGCTCACAAAATATATTTTAGTAATACAATATGTAACTTTAACTGGAATGGCACCGTTTACATTCTTTGGCTCTAACAGAATTTGCTTCCTCCATGTTTTGAATATCAAAATGACATTTGGAAGAATGTCATACAATCCTCCATGGATCTCTCCTGCACTCTTGCTAAGGCTGGGTATGTAAGAATGTAGGATTGTAACTGCCTTTACTTAGGTAATATCTCAGGATTGTGTTTGTAGCAAGCAACTTTTAAGGATGAAGTAATGTCTTCTTCTGGGACAAAGAGCATACTTGCTTACTGGTATAATAAGGTAGTGAGTTTCTTAGACTCAGAGTTTTTGTGTAACATAATTCACTCTGTGCTCAGGTACCCATATAGGCCCATTTGCATCACTCTTGTTGGAAATGGGGCCCAAGAAACTGATACAAACATGCATCTGTATACACCTTTTGCTGAGAATAATAAAGTTTTTTGTCTCTGACCCAGGAAATTCATGTCTTCTGGCACCGTGCATGATACTATGGCCGGCTAACTTACCAGTTTGTGAGTAGGTCAGATCTCAGACCCTTTAAAGTTTGTGACAGACGATTTCCTCATCTTTTTCTCTTTATCTTCATTTCACAATTTCTGAGAGAGGTTAATACTGGCCATTGGTAGAATCCTGGTATAAAATTGTGGCATTCGTTAATACTTTCTCTTTTTCTTGGAACCATCCAAAAACAACAAGAAAAAATTTTTGAAAAAACTTTAATTTTCTTTTTTGGTAGACATAGAAGACGGATGTAATTGAAGCCTCCAAAATACATGTAAAAACTGCCAACATCAGCACAGAGTAAGCAGAAGTCCTATGGGGAAAAAATGAAGAGCTATGGAGAACAATGAGATAGCCTAGTAGCAGTACATCTCAGTGAAAGTACTTTTCCTCAAAGGCAAAGGTGAAGCACAATTAGTATATGTTATGCATTTTATGTTTTAAATGCTGGAACGAGAATGTGGTAATGAGTTAGTATGATGACAGAATCCTCTGTGAACCAAGTTTGGTTTTGAGGAGGTAGCAGTACCTAAATAATCACCCAGAAAGGTAGTATATTCAGGAAGTTCTCTATGTGGCAGCAGAGAAGAAAATCACTGGGTTGTAAGAAGGAACAAAGCTATAAGACTAGGTGACCCCTGCTACCCTAACATATGTAAGAAAACCTAACTCCTGAAATGATGTAAATGTAAGGAAAGAGCAGCAAAACATAACTTGATAAGGTAACATGGTCCAGAATTCTATTGATTTCTTTGCTGTACAAAAGCTTTAATTTTTTTTCTTTTTCTACATACTGTTTTTTATTTTAAATTCAATTAATTAACATAGTGTATTATTAGTTTCAGAGGCAGAGTTCAGAGATTCATCAGTTGCATATAACACCCAGTGTTCATCACATCATGTACCCTCCTTAATGCCCATCACCCAGTTACCCCATCCCCCCTCCACCTCCCCTCCAGCAACCCTCAGTTTGTTTCCTATAGGTAAGAGTCTCTCTTGGTTTGTCTCCCTCTCTGATGACTTCCCATTCAGTTTTCCCTCCCTTCCCCTATGATCCTCTACACTGTTTCTTATATTCCACATGTTGAGTGAAACCACATGGTAATTGTCTTTCTCTGACTGACTTATTTTACTCAGTATAATACTCTCCAGTTCTATCCATGTCATGTAAATGGTAAGTATTCATCCTTTCTGATAGCTGAGTTATATATGTACACACACACACACTCACACACACACACATACCACATCTTCTTTATCCATTTATCCATCCATGGACATGGACATCTGGGCTCCTTACATAGTTTGGCTATTGTGGACATTGCTTCTATAAACATTGGGGTGCGTGTGCCCCTTTGGATCATTACATTTGTATCTTTGGGGTAAATATCTAGTAGTGCAATTGCTGGGTCATAGGGTGGCGCTATTTTTAATGTCTTGAGGAACGTCCATACTGTTTTCCAGAGTAGCTGTACCAGCTTACATTCCCACCAACAGTGTAAGAGGGTTTCCCTTTCTCCACATCCTCACCAACATCTGGCATTTCCTGACTTGTTAATTTTAGCATTCTGACTAGTGTGAGGTGGTATTTCATTGTGGTTTTGACTTGTATTTCCCTGATGCCAAGTGATATGGAGCATTTTTTCTTGTGTCTGTTGGCCATTTGTATGTCTTCTTTGGAGAAATGTCTCTTCATGTCTTCTGCCCATTTCTTGACTGGGTTATTTGTTTTCTGTGTAGAGAGTTTGATAAGTTCTTTATAGATTTTGGATACTAGCCCTTTGTCTGGTAAGACATTTGAAAATATCTTCTCCCATTCTGTCAGTTGTCTTTTGGTTTTGTTGACTGTTTCCTTTGTTGTTCGAAAGCTTTTTATCTTGATGAAGTCCCAATAGTTCATTTTCGCTTTTGTTTTTCTTGCCTTTGGAGATGTATCTAGCAAGAAGTTTTGCCGCCAAGGTCGAAGAAATTGTTGCCTGTGTTCTCCACTAGGATTTTGATGGATTCTTGTCTCACATTTAGGTCTTTCATCTGTTTTGAGTTTATCTTTGTATATGGTGTAAGAAAATGGTCCAGTTTCATTCTTCTGCATGCAGCTGTGCAATTTTCTCAAAACTATTTGTTGAAGAGACTGTCCTTTTTCCATTGGATATCCTTTCTCACTTTGTTGAAGATTAGTTGACCATAGAGTTGAGAGTCCATTTCTGGGCTCTCTATTCTAATCTATTTATCTGTGTGTCTGTTTTTGTGCCAGTACCATACTGTCTTGATGATTACAGCTTTGTAGTATAGCTTGAAGTCTGGCATTGTGATGCCACCAGCTTTGGTTTTCTTTTTCAACATTCCTTTGGCTATTTGGGGTCTTTTCTGGTTCCATACAAATTTTAGGATTATTTGTTTCAGCTCTGTGAAAAATGTCAATGGTATTTTGGTAGGGATTGCTTCGAATGTGTAGATTGCTTTGGATAGTATAGACATTTTAACAGTATTTGTTCTTCCAACCCATGAGCATGGAATGTCTTTCCAATTTTTTATGTCATCTTCAGTTGCGTTCATCAGTGTTTTATGGTTTTCAGAGTACAGGTCTTTTACCTCGTTGGTTAGGTTTATTCCTAGGTATCTTATTATTTTTGGTATAATTGTAAATAAGATTGTTTTCTTAATTTCTCTTTCTGCTGCTTCATTACAACAGATTTTTGCAAATTAATTTTTTATTCTGTGACTTTACTGAATTCATTTATCAGTTCTAATAGTTTTTTGGTGGAGTAGTCCAGGTTTTCTCTCTATATTATCATGTCTTCTGCAAATAATGGCAGTTTTACTTCTTCCTTACCAATTTGGATGCCTTTTATTTCTTTATTTCTGATTGCTGTGGCTAGGACTTCCAGTACAAAATTTTAAATGTGTTTATCACTTGACCAGTTCCACTTTGGGAAATTTATCCTTAATATATATTCATACATGTGTGAAGCAACTTATATACAGTTATTTATTACAGTATCACATGTTATAGCAAAAGATAAGAAATAACCCAGATGCCCACCAATAGAGGATTAGTTAAATAAATTATTGTGTATCCATACAACAGAATAATATGCATCAGTTGAAAAAAAAGGCAGTGCAACTGAATGATGAAATAGGGCAATTAAAGCTTCAATGGAATTATGATTACAGTATATTAAAATATATTAAATATATAAAAATTCACGAGTTCAAAATGACAAAAAAAAATAATACTCCATCAGTCACTATTATAGGATGCTGGAAAACCAATTCATTATTCCAAAAATATGTTAAGTAGCCTGTCTTTCCTTTAGGTATTTCACAGTACCCCAAAAATTGGTGAGTAAAATTCTTTATCAAAAAATTACAGCAAACTAAAGCAAGAAGGATGATAGAATTATGAAATATCATTTTGCAACTCTTTATAAGATAATGGATCCAGGCAACAATCATCAATAGCTGCTAAAAGCATTAGGGGAGACTTGAAGGGGAATTTTATACTGAATGAACCAGGCTGATACCACCTAAACATGCTGATTAATTACTACAAGTGTAACTACTCTGTGATACATGCATCCTGCTGAGATGCATCAGAAAAAGATAGAATCACTTATGAAGGATGCTTGTAAATAATTGCACTTGAATCTAATAAAGCACCTGGTAAATAAAGCCTCTAGTTCTAACTATTCCTTTACAGGAAATAGAGTGGGAAGAGGATCATGTTAAATACCAAGAGGTTACAGTCATCCACACTTGAATGTGGAAACAACTAAATCTGAATATGGGAAATTTCATAAGACAATGATCCTTAAATTAAAAAAAAAAAAAGAAGGGGAGGGAGGTCAGGGAGAAAAAAAGAGAGAAGTGTTATAGATTAGAAGAGACTTTGAGACATATCAACCAAATGCAATCAACAGACTTGTTTGAATAGTGATTCAAACAAACCATTTGTCAAAATGGATTTTGAGCAAAGATGGAGAGAGACTTGAACACAATCTGAGATTTTGGTTACATAAATGAGCTATTGATTTAGCTGAGCGTGATAGTGGCATTGTGGTTGTGCAAGTAAATAAATATCCTTATCCATTAGAGTTATATACCAAAGTATTCATTGATGAAATAAAATAAGTGAGATCTGTTTTAAAATACTCCAAGAAAAAACAGAAATGGAGATTAGATAAAGCAAGAGTAGCAGAGTACTGATAATTAGTGCTGGAACTTTATACTATTCTATCTATATTTGTTTTTAAAGTTTCCATAATAAAAAGTGCAGGGGTGCCTGGGTGGTTCAGTCAGTTAAGTGTCAAACTCTTGATTTCAACTCAGGTCATGATCTCAGGGTTGTGAGATCAAGCCCTGCATTGGGCTGTGTGCTGGGCGTGGAGACTGCTTAAGATTCTCTCTCTCCCTCTCTCTGTCCCCCTCCACCACACCCTTCCCCCCACGCTCACTCTCTTTCTCTCTCTCTGGAAAAGAAATAAAAGTGGAAACAGAAATTTCTTTATATATGTATGTGGAAAGATTACCAAAACATAATTTGGAAATGATTGTGTATAATAATTGTATATATTGTGCTACTATCTGTAGAAGAATGAATAAAAATGTAGATTCATGTTCATGTATCAATACATAGAGAAGTTATGAAAGGTTACAGAGGAAGGTAATAGAAGTGGGTAGCTATGGAAGGAAGCAGGGTAGGAATTTAAGCATAATGTGAATTTTATTTACATCACACAAATAAGCAAAAGTAAACTTAAGTTGTTTACATATATGATTATGAAAAATGAAAACTAAGCATAATCAACATGAAATTAAAGAACACACTTAATAATGTACCTTGGCATATTCTGATATTTTAACTATGTCCAAGAAACATCTAGTCAAATGTAAAGAAAATGCATAGAAAAATGACAGTTTGGAGTTTTACTCTTCATGTTTTCTCAATAACTTCAGATCTACTTAATCAAGACCAGGGTACTATACTTAATTTTCCTCCTCTCTGAGTTCAGGAGAAACTCCTTTTTACCTAATTTGGAACTTTACAAAATTCTAAAAAGATTATTTAGTCATCATCACAGATTTTTAAAATACATAAAATGATATTTTAGGAGATAACTTCTCTTTTATAATAGTAGTTGTTGTGACTCCCTGTTACCAATGTTTATTCTTCTCATCCATTTAACAGAGTTGAGTGAGTTTTTACTTTATACTCTATTTTGGTAATATAAAATCAATCAGACTAGGTTTCTGACCTCAATGTAGTGAGGGAGACAAATGTGTGCAAATAATTATAATACAAGTGAAAAGAGAAAAAGTAAGATTTGAGAAATCTGGCTTCCTTTTCAGGGCTGATAAGATTATATCCCAATCTCCACAATGCAGTCTACACTTTTGGGCCTATGTCTTTCTAGAGTTGAACTTCCCTGTCATTATTCTGAAATCGCTAATCCATGTGTTCATTCTTCATATCTTCTCATCTCTATGTCCTTGTAAAGCTTAATGTTCAGCTCCAGTGGTTCTTTCAGCTACATTTCTCTTTTTTCCTGCATTGGAATTGTAAGTGAATTCTTTGTGGAGTGCTTCTCTTCTGACCACATTTCTTTTAGAGACTCAGGCTAAGGAATCATATCCAACATTCTTTCTTTCTTTCTTTTTTAATTTGCTTCCCCTAATCTAGCCTGTCAGTCTGGCTATGCCTTGATTTCCCTTGTTATCACTGACTAAAACAGCTATCTGCTTCACCAACATCCTATTATTTCCAATTCATCAGTTGGCTCTTCCATGCTGGTAAAAATTAGGACAACAGTAGTAAAACTTCTTGTCACTTGTTCTTCCTTCTCAGTGGTAAAATCGACATTGCCATCAATTAAAGTGAAAAATTTATCAGCCATCCTGCTTTTACAGTGACTCATCCAGAAACTGTTTGCCTAGTTAAAATGTCCACCATTACTATATCTTACCTCTCATTCAATTTTGTCATTTCTAATATTATCACGTCAGTTATTTTCTCTTTGCCTTTATTTTCACCAGAGTTTTCCAGTGCATGTCTGTTCCCAAGTACATGAATTTTCATGCAAATATATGAAATGAAATGCTGCTCATTGTTCTTCCCTTAACTTTTTTTATGAATATGTTATACCAAAGCTTCCAAGATTTTGAAGTATGATTTTCAACATAAAACATATCAAAAGGAACAACCAATTCCAGAATGAGGAATAATGACTCTCAGTTTGATCCTCTTTCCTATCTGCTGACGCAAACTTAAATGAGCATAAGAATCACCTGGGGACCTTGTTAAAATGCAGATTCTGATTCAGTAGATCTGGGAGGGGCTTAAAAATCTACATTTCTAACAAGCTTCCAGGTGATAATACTTCTGGTTAGTGATTTCTCTTTGTATTGCAGAGCTCTTCCTCACATTAAAAAATTTGTACCAAATACATTGATTATACAAGAAGCCCTAAAATAATATAAAGAGTACATATGTGAAAATACAGTATACTACTCCTATATAGTAGTATAAATATAGTATTTATATAGTAACTGCAACACTATTCTTTTTTGAATTTGTTAAAATCTGTCTGCCGTTTTAGTACACACTTCTAATGTGATACTATTAGTATTTAGCCAGTAGATCAAAAAGTCACTTATAATCAAATGATACCTGTATATCTTACATATTTCATTTTAGCTTTAAAATTATGAATATACATTTAGACACAATCTTTTCACTTAGGTCCAAAGTGAGCATATACTTACCGATCTTACCCTACCCTACTCTAAGGTATTGACTAAATAGCTAGTATCAGGTTTTTTTACAGGGGTATGAGAACTTTAGACACTTGTGAAATAAACTGAATGCAAATCATTCTAGAAGTTCAGTGTTTAAGCAGTTTTATCATCACCTTGCTTACAATTAGTCCAGCAGTAACTATTTTTAGTAATTATCTGTTGAGATTTACATAGAAACAATAACTCTTTTCATTCTCTCTTTCTCTTACTTTAATTGATTTACCATGTCTTGTCCACTGCTAGGTGATTCAGGCTTCCCCTTTCCGGGAAGAGGCAGACCAATACATGCTAGCAAAAACAGAAGGGATAGTCAAGGATCACCAGACTATAAAACCTATAGAATGAAAAAAGGCCAAAATAAATGAAAGACCATCCAAACTGAGAAGAAATGGGTTTCAAGGACTATGTCAGTATCTAGCAAGGTAGCTAACTAGATATAAAAAGATCTAGATATAACACCAGGGAAAATCAAGAATATATTGCTTCCATAAAACAAGAATATGACTCTATAAAAAGGAAAGATTACAGAATAATAAAGCTCTTAGACATTTGAGATATGATTACATATTTTAAAAATCTGTGAAAGGACTTAAGGATAAAATGTGATGGAATCTTTCAGAGCAAAGAGCAAAAAATACAAAGAGGTAGAAAATATAAAAGGAAAGATGAAACACAGAACAATTTAATAGAATATCAGACCAAGAGAAGGTCAAAAAGCAAATAGTGAAATAAAGGGAAGCACATTATAGAAGTTAATTTCCCAGAGCCAAAGAGAGTAAGTATCTTCAGAATAAAAGGACCCATGAAATGTTGAGCAGAAGGAATGATGTAATAGTAACAATAATAACTAACATTCCTTAGCTGTTTATTGGGTGCCATTTTCCGACCAAATGTTTAGCCCTCTTTTATAGTTAGGAAAATGGAGAGTTACAGAGGTTAAATCATTTGCTCAAAGTTACATGGCTAATGAGTAGTGGAGCTGGATTCAGACATCACTCTAAACTTCCTGCTCTTTAACACTATAGCAATAGGGCATACTCCATTGCCACCTGATCTCACCTACTTGTGTAGATTGTCCAATCCAACCATAATTTTGCCAATCCACCTACCTCCTTTGAAGACTAATACATTCATACAAGTTTAAGCACAACATCCCTGGCTTCTTTTCCTGTGAAAATGAATTCTTTCACAGGACCCTCTTGAGTCCATGCATAAGTTGGTCATAAAGAGCTCACCAGACACCACCTCATAAACTAAACTCAATGTAGACTCAAATCTGAATAATTTTCTCTTTTCCTTTTGATTGATACCTATAACGGTTGAGTAGTTTATTAGTGTGAGAATCTTTGTAGCAATTTTTATATTATGTATTATTGCTAGGCAGCCAATATAAATCAGTAAAGGATGCTATTCCGCCCTACTTTGAGCTGTCTTCAGTATTCTAGAGTCAGTCGTATATATATATATATATATATAGAGAGAGAGAGAGAGAGAGAGAGAGAGAGAGAGAGAGAAGGTGTTTTTTAAGTGGAAACAATGATATAACTTGTTCCATTTCTTAGCTGTCTTCTTTTTCACTCTGGATAGCCACCCTGGGCAATCTTAACCACTTTGAGAACATTTATTATGTATGTTAACATTTAACATATCTTTGTCCTACCGATTCTCTCTCCTGACTTTCGACCCATATATCAAATAGGTAACACTACTTTCATTTTCCCCACGTACCCAAACTCATGATATCTTGTGCCTTTTATGTTCTGTTCCAAAAATCCATGTTCACTATCTTCACTACCCTTTGTTCAAGTGAATCTATAATTTATCCTTGTCAGTTTCCTCCTTATCGTACTCAGCCTGTAATAATCAAACCAGTCTTTGTTGATTATCACATAATCTCTCTTAACTTTGTCCATTACTCTCCATTCCAACAGTCAGTTTTATTAGATGTAATATGTCCTCTTTCCTAAATCAAATACACCTATGTTCCTTTCTTGACAAAGCTGAGTGAATCTAATAAAATACAAATCTTATCTAGCAGTCCCATTTGATGGCTCCCCGGCCCCCTAAACAAAGACAACTCCTCATTGTGGCAAGACAAACAAAACAAAATATCATAATTCAGTTACTTTCCACCATTTTGCTGTATCTCTTTAAAATTCATACTCTCCTACATACCCACTTGTACCTGGTGTTACGATCAGAGAAAACATTGATTTATTCAAACAAGTTGTGCTTTGCCTCTTAATTCCTCTGAGAAGCAGCTTCCCAGGTAGCATTAGATGAGAAGATGTTTATTGGAGGAAATGTCTGTGATGAATGAAGGGGAGGAAGCAGGTGTAATGAGCAAGGAGGGCATTCAGGTCTGGCGTCTGTTAAAGGAGAGCAGTAAGGAAGGAAAAGTGACCAGGATTCCCAGCCTGCAACACAGTTCAAGCAGGTTTCAGCCAAGCTAATGGGGAGTCCTTGAACCAAATTTACCCATTAAAGGAGTCCAATGATCCTCCCAAATGAAAGTACACTGATACCCCATCATGCTCAGTCACTGGCTGGGAGTAAGACAGAGGAAACGTGGCTTTGGGTTGCCAGCTTATTAGATGATGGTGGTTCTAACAGGCTGACAAACCATGTTATCATTCAGCTACCTCTTTGACCTTTTAGGTTATTACATTAATTATAGTCTCCTGAATTCTGGCAGTTAAGCAATGTCACCTTGTCCCTAACACTGGGATGGAGGAGTTATCCCCATGGATGTTAATCATCTTAGCTCTGTGACTGCCTTTCCTAGCATCATTCCTGGCCTTCAGAGGAGAGACACCACTGAACTCCTTAATGATGCCACTGCATTCTCACTCCAGTGCATTCTCAATGGTCGTGGTGAATGCTGTGTTCTCTGGGCCTCCCTGTGGAACATAATCCCCTGGTGGGTCTTCTGGCCTCATACAATATATTTATTCTAGTATGCTCAATTCCTTCACTTCTGCTCATTCCTCTACCATCTGCCAGTGCAACTCAGGCATTTCTACTCTGCTCAGCTTGAGGAATAGCTTCTTCAGGCCTGTAAGAGCCACCCAAGCAGAAAATTTGCCTCATCCCCTAGGGTAATACCAGGGTGTTAAATCTTGTGCCCCCTAAAAAGTGCCCCCAAGTGAATAAGTTCTTGATTACTTAATCTTACATCTCACCCCATTGATAAAATGTGTTCAAAATTCAATCCTAGAGCGTGTTAATACTCACATTTCCTTCATTGTGTTCTATCTTTCCTCCTTTAAGTAATCCTTGACCTGGATGATATTGAAATTTAACTCTAGTCTGGTAGCCAGGGGAGGAAGTAGGTACAGCTCCAGAAGGATGTATTTGTTGCCTTGAAGGGGAGAAGCCTCTATAGCATCTTCTAGCACAGTAGATGTCCTACCTCTTACTAGGAAGAAGAGAGCCTCCATTGCAAACTCTGATCGTTCAGGGGATTCTTTATGCCAACAACCTCAGGGGCATTCATTCATCCAGCTGCCCCCAGCTCATCCTAACCAGAGCTGTGAATTCAGCACAAAGGAACTGCCTTCCCTGAACATTTGGACATCTATAGAATTCTATGAAACTAAATATCAAGTCATGAGTTATGCCCCAGCTGGGTCCACAGTTCCACTTCAGGAGACAAAACACTCTTTGTAACCAACCAAAGACAACATTTAGCCCTCACATGTAGTCTGTTTCTGCTTGCTAGCTTCCCTCAGTTTCTCATTGTTTCTATGCAACAAGTCAATTCAGTGTAGCATTAACCAGCCAGCTCTGAGGTCCTTGTAGGAATTATTGCCTCCATATTTTTTAAATGTTGGAATCTTTGCACCTTCATGGGGCTTCCCTTGTACCAGGACATTTTCCCAGGTTACTTTCAGTGAAAACATCAGCAGTTAGGGCACCACATTTGCCAAGGGCTAACCATACCAAAATGCTACTCAGGGTGGTGTCCTCTTTGCATACCAGGCAACAAGTGAGCCCGTCCCAAACCCCATTTTCCTTGGACCGCTCTCAGTATCACCTATGTTCATTCAGATTTTCCAAGCAGTCTTCAAAACAGGATTAGTCATGAAAGAGATATTTTGAGGGTAACAAATATGAAAGATTAAAGGGGAGGAAGAAGAAATGAGAGAGAAACCATTCAGTTCATGGTAAGAGGTCTGCCCTGAGAAAAGAGAGGGGGGAGGAAGGAGGACTTGGAAGATTCTGTCTTTGGCACAATTCTAAGAAAGCTTCATCAGGCCCAAAGAAGTGGAGCCAAAGTCATCCTTTAGAAGAGTCTCACATGCCACAGGAATGGGCCTGAACAAATTCCCCATGGCTCTCAGTTTTGGACTTTGAAGAGGCCAAGAGAAGCATGACTTCTATGTAAATAGAGTCATGAGTCCAGCTGGGGCTGTCAGCCAGCTATGCTCCCTGCAGTAGGAGATGTGAATAGTGCATTTTCTTGGCCAGCAGAGACATGAAGCACCATTTCCCACCACTTGCCGACATTTACCAATAATTCAAAATTTGGCTTACTATTTATTTCCACTGGGGAAATTTTGCTTCTCACTTCCCTTCTCTTTCTCTGTTTCCTTATAACATGCAAAACTTTTCATACATCCCCCAGGATTCCAATGTACACCAAAGTCTGCTTGCTTTGATCTTTGATGTGAGCACCTGGGAGGTAGAGATTTTTTTTTTTTCTAATCTTTGCATTCTTACAGTCTAGTACAGTTCTTAGGACATGGTAAATGCTAAACAAGTATTTGCTGGATGAATAAATACATGCACAAGGGACCAAAGGAGATCTACTTAGGTTAGATGTTGAAAAATCTGAATACCACAGTGATGAAGACAAAGTACCGAGGAAACTCTAAAATCTCTCTGTAAACAGTGAAATATTTTCAACTTCCTGAGATGGTTTAGACTTAAGACTTTGAAGTAATTTAAGAAGTAGACGTCTTCTCAAGGCACCATTCAGTCCCTGCTGTTATCAACATCTGAGAGGCAACCTATTTTAAAAAAAGACTGTCTTTTAATAGCAAAATATACACTCTGATGACAAGAAATAGTGACCCCAATAATAATACCATGAATGACAAAGCTTAGGTGAAATAAGTTACCATGGAGAGGGTAAGGAATGGATAATATTATTAAAAAGAATGAGAATTTAGGAGAAATATAAATAGAGAGAGACTTGACCTCTTTGCTACAAATCTAATCTCTGGGGCAGTGTGGTTGTCAAAAATTTTGTCTTCATTAAAGAAGAAATTCAAAGTGAAAAAGAACAAGGCAATAAAGCAAATGTCAAACATGCCCAATTAGCCAGCCAGGGTTAAGACTTTCAGTCTTGAATTAAACTCAGATTTGCAGTGTTTGCATTCTTTTTTTTTTTTTTAACTGAGAAGTGGCAATGTGGTCAGAAGATTTTTCCATTGATTAAAGCAAATTTAATTTTAAAAAGATTTCCATAATCTTGAATTTTTATTAATAAGACATTTGGCAAAAATATCAGGAAATGAGTTATATACTACAGGGGTTATGAATTCCTAAAGTTATTACTCTTTCCCCATCTGAGAAAAATATCACATTTTTATTAATACATAAAAATTAAATATATTTTATAGCAGTCATTTGTATTGCTAGTCTAAGTGCTTCTATTTGTAGTGAGATGATTTTTTTTAAAGCTCGTATTTTTATTTTCTAGTTTTCAAAAAAGTTATTGTGTGACTTACAAAAAATGCATTATTAGCTTTTAGGGAATAGATGCTGATATCACTCATTCTTTGAAGCATAATCAAAGTATGTCCACTGATGATATTGTTGCCATCTATATTAGAGGATTTGTTTCAATGTTCATGTAGACTGTATTCAACCAAAATTAAAAGTGAAAAGAGAAATCCAGGGTGAAAGAATGTGTAGGTGATCCTAAAAATTAATACTAAAATCTTCTTTTTTATGTCATCTATTAGGCAAAAGTTTTTAGTTACTTAAATAATTGCTAAAATTATGTTTATAAAATATTTAAACAAAACATTTAAATAATAACGAAAGATACATAATAACCTCAGGTTTCCATCACCAGAGGCCAAAGTTATTTAATCTTTTTAATATGAACTTACATGTGTGTATATGTACGTATATAGAGTATATTATATATACTATTATATATATATATATATGTATTATGTTATATAATATATAACATCATGTCTTATGTAAATTCTGTAAGTGTATTCTAACTGGAAAGTTCTTTTTTAATTATGATGTCTTGAGAGTAGGAATCAAGGCAGCTCAGCAATGTGTAACTCCAGGTGTCTCACATTGGACAATACAAATGTAAATTCATTGACTGATGGCTTTTAACTCTTCTTAACTTCTTCAAATGAAGGAATTTTTCTCAATATCAGCTGGCTTTCTTTCCTATTTCATAATTCCTCGTTTTATCTCTGATATATTCAATATCATCACCCTCTTCTGCTCAAAGGACTAAGTAACATACATTATGTTTATTCCTGAACTTATTTTACTAAGATATTACTTATTTCAAAATATAATTTATACTTATTGTCGAGTAGAACCAATCTGCTATTCCAGTGGTCTTCGAAGTCTATTTCTTGGATTCTTATGTTGGCAGGGGTGGTCCAAGTGAACGTGTCTCCAAATCACCCTCCAATTCTTCCAGGGCGTGGTTTTCACTCCTGGCTGCATGTTAGAATCACTTAGAAGGATTATTATTCTTATTTTTTTAAAGATTTTATTTATTTATTTGTGGAAGAGAAAGAGTGCAAGAGGTAGTGGGGGGTGCAGAGGGAGAAGGTGAGAGGGCATCTCGGGCAGCCTGTGCTGAGCCCGGAGCCCCACGCAAGGCTTGATCTCAGGACCCAGAGAACATGACCTGAGCCTAAATCAAGAGTTGAACACTTAACCAATGGAACCCCCCAGGCACCCCTCTTGTTTTTAGTTGTCTCTGAGCAAATCTGCTTTACAGGCTTTTAAAACTTCCTAGATGATTCTCACATAAAATCATTTTGACACCTATCATTCCAGAGAAGCTGTGCTTTCAGATATGTTTTATAGTGTGATTACTTGCAAGATCTTGTTTGAATAAATCATCCCACTGCAAAAATAAAGTTTGAATGTTATGCTTTATTGCTCTATTTGCAATGTAGTTCTTTTGCCAATGACTTCAATAATTTTTGCAGGTTCTAGGGTTATATAACCATTTACTAATTATATTCTGATATCTCTGCTCCCAAAGTATATTATTTTTATTATATTGTGGTAGTTGAAAATTTACTATTAGTAATATTGAACTTTATTAAAGCTCTTACTTTTTAAATATTACTTTCAGGCTCCCTTTTTTTTATGGGTAGTTTCTAAAATTTGTTGGACAGTTTTCTTTTAAAAATTTCCATTATGGGTTGCCTGGGTGACTCAGTCGGTTAAGCATCTGCTTTCTGCTCAGGTCATGATCCCAGGGTCCTGGGATCAAATCCTGAGTTGGACTCCCTGCTTAGCAGGGAGTCTGCTTCTCCCTCTCCTTATGCCTCTCCCCCTTGCTCATCCTCTCTCTCCCTCACTCTCTCTCGAATAAATAAATAAAATCTTTTTTAAATGCCATTATAAGACTCATTAATTATATGAAAAATCTGTAAAATTGATATCAACTTTATTAATTATTATTTAGATTTGTTTTGTTTCATTATATTATTTCCTTTTAATTTTGAAAGTTACAGAAGTAAAGGTCTAAAATATAGGATAAAAATGAAATGTTAATAACTTGTTCACATACAATATATTCATGACTATCACAGTAGTTTGCAGTGCTTGAAGAACTTTTCAAAGCAGCTCTAAAACCCCATAGTCAAGATTGTAATATAAACCTTTAAACTTTTTCTCCTAGACCATACACATACACACAAATGTACAAATATTAAAGTGGAATATTCTAATAGATAATAGAATAATAATATCTAAACTTATGGTGGTAGCAGTATTTGGGTTCCTGAGACAACACCAAAACCTATGAAACATAACTTTCCAAATAGAATGAATAATCAACATTATAAAAAATTTAAAGGCAGATAACCTAAAAATAAGTTTTGTAAAATACATGAAAGATATAAGTAGTTTATTTAATCAATACTACCCTATATTTATAGAGTGCATATTGCTGGATATTATTATATGAATTTATTTAATTTCTGCACAGCGTATCCATCATACAATATTATGTGTCCATTCTTATAGGCAAGAAAACAGGGGTCTGAAAATGTTAAAAAAACACACACAAAATAAACCCCACAAAATCATTTAATTAGTAAGTGACAGAGGTGAAGTTTGTACCAACATATATTGGTTTCAATCATTGCGTTCTTAATCACACCACTCTCGCACCACTCAGGGGTCACAGATACTCCTCTAGAAGCAAGTATAAAACACCATAAACAGGTAAATCTTGAAAAATGAACTAATGACAATCCAATTTGAAAAAAATCCAAACTTGTAATCAAATAATTGCAAGTTAAAACACCAAGTTCTCTTTCCCGTAATAGTTGTCTGGCAAATATTAAAAATGATGGTAAGGGTACAGTAAAATGAGATTTCACCCACTAATAGTAGGAGAATAAACTTTTATAACTTTTTTTGAAAGTGATTTGATACTTTTAAAAACATTTTATTCTCTCTTACATTAACTCTACAAGCATAGTTCACATTATGATAAAACCTATTCAATATAGTTTTGTTAAAATATTAAACATTTTCCAGTCGATAATGTCTAACACTAAGGAAATTGTTGATTTAAATGTGGTAGTATTTACTCTATGCCAGGCACTTTTTTAAGTGCTTTATTTGGAATATCTCCTATTTATTTCTCACAACATACATATAACCTACTAACTACAATTATAGGTGAAAAACCTAAAACCACAAGATATTATGTATTACATAACCAGTGACATAAGAAAATGTTATAAATATTAAATAAGGAGTCAAGATACAAAGCTGTATGTAAAAAATTATCTTAACTCTATGAAAATATGAGAAAATCTATAATGACTGCAGTGAGCCAAATGGCAATCACATCAAAAAAACCAAGCATTGTTATTTCTAAATGTTGAGATCACTGATGATTTTTTTCAAAAAATTTTTCTATATTTTAAAATTTCCTTCAATCAGATTTATCTTTTTTAAGGCAGAAAAATAAAAAGGTAAATTAAATTGAAATAGCAACTTGGATGAAACCTAATGTTTGGCAACATAGAGAAAAGAGCAATTTACCAGAGTGTTCCAATTTGTGTATAGAAGTATTTTCAATATAAATATTTTTACTTTATTTAATAAATCTCAAATAATTGACCTCAGCTCTATAATATATCACAGCATTTTACTTTGGAATTGTAAGAATTTTTAAATGAAAAATTTAAATCTCTTGCATTGCTATCTTTATAGTTCAAAGTTGCTACTGCTTATAACTATCTTGATTTAGGATTATGTAAAATTTAGTAACTTTGCTTTTTACATCATCTCCCCAATTGTTAATGAAGCTCAAAGAGGCCCTAAAAATCAGTAAAGAATGCCTTACTTACATGTAGATACAAACTTTTTATAACATACTTTATTTTCATCTTGTTCCAATCAGTATCCAAAAAGATTATAGTTCATTAAATGACTATTAAAGTCCATGAATAATGGATGTAAACATTATTCTATATATTAAGATTAAGCTCTTTACCCAGAAATTCTATTCAGAGCAATCCTAGTTTTTTATTTTGTTATCTTTGTTATTGAAATAAATTATAAAATTAATGAGAAAAATCCCTTTCTTGATTTTCTTTCATTTTCCATTGTACAAATAGTAAACCTAGAATAATAAACGCTAATATTTATTATTTAATTTTTTTAAGAGTCTTCATTATAATCATACTGATAACCTTACATGTAATCTCAGTGATTTAGAGATAATTGTTAGTGGCACAACCCTAATGACCTTGGAAACTTTGACCAATCTGGTTGTAAAACCAGAATATTAAAGCACTGATAAGGATTTAATAATTGTGTGTGCGGTTGTGTGTAGGCACAGAATTTAAATCTATGTGGAGCCACTCATTTTAGTCAAGTCACTAAGAAACAAAACAAAACCAAAAAAAAAAAAAAATTGTACCGACATGTTCAATCAAATTTCTATTCATGATGATATCAAAATAGTTGAATACACCAAATTTTCCTAACAAAACTTATTTCAGTATAAAAATATTAATTCCTTGAATCACTTTTATGTAATACTTTTCCAAGGAACATTCACTGTATTACTTGATTTGATCACGCAAGTACATCTACATTCAACAGAAGAAGGGCTTGTCACAAAATAAAGACAATCCTAAAGAGCAACAATAAATCTAATTTTTGCAAGTCCCAACCTTTGTGAGAAAAATACATTTATTTCAGTGGTTTTACTGTCCTTGTTTCTAAAGCCCTCTAATTTTCCTATATTCATCTGTTCATTTATTTAATTATCTGCTCATTTATTTAACAGTATTTGCTCCATGCCAGACACTGCAATCATTGTTAGGAAAACACAGAATAAAAAGATGTGGAACCTCAGAATTCAGGTGTAAGAGGAAACAAGGTCAAGGAAGCAAATAATTATGAAGCAAGGTCAAGAGTAAATTGCAAGGAAAAGAACAAATCTGTCTGGAGGGAGTTAAAGATAACTTCTCATTCCTATAGTTGGTGGTTGAGGGGAGGGGATTCCAAAAGATAGAGCGATATGAAAGAACCCACAAAAAAATGTGGTATGGTGAGAATGTGTAGAAAGGGAGAAGTAGAAATGGTGAAAGCCAAGGTTGGTACACTAGGGGAGACTGACCTTGTACAACATCACACTGATTCTTTGTGCTTTCTCCTGCAGGTGATGGGAGCTAGAAAAAAGAGTTAAACATTTACATTATATTCTAATTTATATGCTTGGCTAATTTTAAGTTGTAACAATCTTTTGGAGGACAATTTGATACTGTATATTCAGTTTGAAGAGGCTCATAACTTGTAACTGAACAATTTCACATACAGGTAAATAAGCACAAAAAATTCTCACACATAAGCCAAAAAAAAAGATATATACATCATCGCTAACTAGAGTAGTCTCTGTAATAACAACAATAGAAACAATCCAAATGTTTATTAGTGAGTGAATGATAAAGTGTGGTATGTTCTATAAAATGGATTGCTATGTATAACAATGAAATACACTGAAAAGAGATAATCTTATGATTATCTCAACACATTTTTGAAAGCATTGTATAATGTTCAACACCTATTTAGTATTTTTAAAAGTCAGCAAACTGAAGAAATTTTCTAGTTAATGAAGAAACTCAGTACTTAATTAAAAAAATATTAAATGAAATCCCTGTAACAGTAGGAACAAATAAGGACATCTGCTTCAAGTACTGTTTAACATAGTATTACAGACTTAGACTGATATGGTTATAAAGGAAGAAAAGTAAATCAGAAGGGTAAAAATTAGAAAGGAAATGAGTTTTCCTTTGAAATGAAAATGAAAAACTCATTTCTTCATGATGTGTACATTTACCTAAAATATCAATAGAAATAATAAACTAATACAACTAATAAAATAATTCAACAAAATTTTAGACATAATATTAATTACAAAACAGAGCTGACGGTTACAATCACAATTTCTTTATGGTTAATGTAAGTTCTGATTTGCCCGGCATTTATTTTGATAAGTCCATGGCCATGCAAAAGCATTTTTAACTATTCTGAATATGATTACTCCAAGGTTCAGTAATGAAGGCAATGAGGCAGAGTGAATTTAGAGGAATGCATAAATACAAACTTAAAAATCCATCTTGACTAGAAGTGTTCTTTTGTTTAATAGTTGTTTAGGGTTAGTTTAACTTTACTATCACGACTTAACCAAACGAAACCTACCTTAATATTTTACCAGGACACCTGGGTGGCACAGTCCGTTAAGCAGTGGACTTTTAATTTGGCTCAGGTCATGATTTGGAGTCATGAGATGGAGCTCTGCTTTGGGCTTCTGTGCTGAGTGGTGGAGCTTGCTTGGGATTCTCTCTCTCCCCCTCTCCTTGTGCCCCCCTGTCCCCTACTCTCTCTCTCTCAAAAAAATGAAAATAAAAAATTTGATTTTATCATAATGATAGATTTATAGAATTGCTTAATATTATGACTCTGAATGCTAATATTTATGAAAGACATTAACTTACCCTGTTTTAATTAAAAAATTAGCAGATCTTGAGCTCTGATTAAATACAAATTCCAGAAATGGAATTTTTTTGTTACAGTTAGTGGTACAAATACCTTGGCACTATTTCCTTGCAAACAAAATGCATATTTTAATAGAGCAAAGGCAAATTAAATTGTGAAGTCAGTACTTCTAAGTTTTCAAAGATTCTATTAAGCATTAATGAAAAATTAATTTATCATTAAATATTTTTATTGAGCAACTTCTATGTAGGTAGCACTCTCCTAGGTGTTATGAAAGATACCAAGTCATGAAAATTTGGACTTCACTCTCAAAGATCATACAACTTGAGACAAGACATAAACATTTGAAGAGTTAAACAAGACAATGTGATAAAGTGCCAGTTGAATGATCCACATATTTAATAAATCCTGTGAGTTTATTGGAGAGAGATTTTTTTTGTAAGCCACGGTGGTTGGGGAACAGATGAAACAAAGGAAAATCTCGATCATTAGAGTAAATACATTATCTTAGAAAATTAATCCTTGAATCATTTCAGTGAGGACACTATGCTGTGCAATATATTTATTTTGAAGATAGAATACTTGTAACACTGATGACCTTGCTTTATCACTAAAACAGAATTAAGAGTATAAAAAGTACACAAATAGGTATTGAAACGAGTAACTTCTTATATGACCTACCTGCCTACAAAGACACTCATTTTAAGATGTTTAAAAAAAAATTGTAGAGAGAAAGACATCTCAATAATACATAGGGACTATAAATTCAGCTGAATAATTCTTCATAATTTTGAAACATTTATTTAAAACTCATGCAGTGATTTTAAATCTGAAGGACACTTTAGATATCTCATTTTATACATAATGAAAGATCAGATAATTTACATGATTTTCTCAAATTCACACAAGTATTAGGTGGTAAAATTTGAATTAGATTGTCATATGAGTTATCTATTGTGGTGTAACAAAATACCTAAATACATAGTAATTATAATAAAAGACAAATATTTTCTCTGTCTCTCTCCATCTTACACACACACACACACACACACGCACACCCTGCTGGCAGTATTTTGGGTATTGCATTCAATCTATATCAATTTGCTGAGAATATACATCTTTAATATCGAATCTTCCATATTATGAATGTGGTACTTATCTTCTTTCATTTGGATCATCTTTATTTATTTATTTATTTTTTTTGCAATAATTCTACACAGTTTTCTCCATCTTCCACATGTTTTGGTAGAATTATTGTTAAGTATTTGCCTTTTTTTTAATGTTATTGTAAATGATAGGTTTATTTAAATTTATTTGTGTAATTTTTTTAGAAATTGCTATTATGTATTATATTGATTTGGGGGTATATTTTGCATATCCAAGAAACTTGCTAAATTCTAATTCATGTATAGATTTTACAATTTTTCTACATACAATTATGTTGTCTATGAAAAATTACAGTTTTCTTTTTTTCCCATCCCTATATATTTTTTTTGCCTTAAGGCACTGGCTAGAACCTCTAGTACCACATTGTATAGAAGTAATAACTGGCATTCTTATCTCATTCCTGATCTCAAGAGAAAGGCTTTAAATATTTCACCATTAAGTGCTATGTTTGCTATAGGTTTTTGCCAAGTACTTACGATTACTTTATGCTGGTGGTCATTCAATCTTGTTAAGACTTTTTATCATAAATGGGGGTTGAATTTTTTTAGGTGGGGGCAGGCAGAGGGAGAGAGAAAGAGAGAATCTTAAGCAGTCTCCATGCCCAGTGCAGAGCCCCAAATGGGGCTTGATCTCATGATCCTGAGATCATGACCTGAGCTGAAATCAAGAATCAGACGCTCAACCAACTGAGCCACCCAAGCGCCCCAGGGTTGACATATTTTATTACATAATTTTCCTTTTTAAATTATTAATGTAGTCAACATCATTAATTATGATTTGAATGCTAAGTCACCATTTAATTCCTGGGATAAACTTTTATTCATGAAGTATTTATTTTTCCATATGTTTTTTAACATGTATTTTAAACCTCACAAGTCACCGTTTTCATTGATGTAATCATTTAACATTCTTTTTTTTTTCCCTCAGACACTAACCTTTTTTCTTCTCTTTCTGCTTTCCTGCATTTTCATATTTCTCTCTAAAATAGTTTTTTTTCTTCCTGAAGAACTCTTAGTATCACCTTTAGTATTGACTGATGGTGACAAATTCTTAGGGTTTGGGTGGAGGAAAGGGATTGTGTCTGTAGATATTTTTCAGTTGCTTTTAGTATTGAATAATATTTTCCCTGTGTATTGAATTTTAGAGTGGCAATTATTTTCTCTCATCAGATTTAAGATACTATTCCATTACCATCTGGTTTCCGTTGTTCTTTTGAGAGATCAGTAGTAAACCTAATGATGATGCTTTATAATTCCTTTATAATTCTTTTCTTTTCTCTAGTTTATTTTAAAACTTTGCCTTTTTTTTAAGTATTCTTACTCTGATATTCCTAGGTATGGTTATCTTTGATTAACACCAATTAAGGGTCTAGAATTTCTTCAATCTGTGGTTTTATGTGTTTTTTTTTATCTTGATAAAATTCTTAAGAATTTCTCTCCAAATATTGCTTCTAATCCAATCCTTCTCACCTTCCTAGTTGGCCTAATTATACAAGTCATATACATATTTACTGTGATCAGTGTGTCTCTTAGGACTTTTTTCTGAAATTTAGTTGTATTTTCTGTACTCCAGATTATATTCTACTTCTCTATATTCATATGCAAACTGGAAAAGAGTCTTATATCTGTGTGCCTACTCTTTTTCTCCATGATCTTTGCATGATATTCTGGCTGCTCTCATATCCCTGAATTATTTTTTTTTCTTCCCCAGAATTGTGAGATTGCTGAAAGCCCTACTGGTCTCTCAGCCTCTTAGCTGCTTCCCTCTGTCCAGCTTCTTAGCTTCCTGTCCTAAACTAAATGTAGGCAAATGCGTAGAAAGGAAAGTTAATATGTAAATCTTTGGGTTAGTGAGTTACTTTCTAAATATCTCTCCCTACACTTCTCTCTCTCTTTCTCATTTTTTTTTTACTCTATTTCTGGCTCTTTTGATGTCTGACTCCAAGATGCCTTCAAACAGACTTATTTTTTATTGGTCTTTGTTAGTTGTTCTCAGTGTCATTATTGGTCTGGTGCAAGCTTTGCCACTTTGGCCAGAAATGGAACTGCCTTTGATTTTTCAGTTTGTTTTTATTTTAAAATTTTGTCTGTATTTTGTTTACTACCAAATGAAAACCAATATTATATGTAGCTGAAGAATGATATTAGATTTGCTCTGCTTGTATTTTAAAAAATAAAGTGTTGACAGAATGCCATAGCTTATGTATCTTAACTACTTACTGTGTATTTCACAGATATATCTTACAAATAATGGAGACTATACACAGAAAAATCACATAATTAAGAAATGCACAGTTCAACTTACTCTTTCCTCAGTTCACAATCTGTTAAAACCCTTTAATGAATTCTAAATTTATATCTTCTGTGTCATCTATTGAAAATATTTAGCACAGGAATATCTTTTCACATCCACAGTAAAAAAAAATTGAATGTTTGAATTAGCTTTTGTCTTTATATCTGATATTTTTGCTGGACACTTTATGGGAAACACAATTCTTTTCAAGTACCAAATCATTTTAAAGGAAGAGAAAACCAGAATTAGAAGATAAATGAGAAATGATAGTGTGAGATAAAGTAAAAGTAATGGAGAAAATTTCCTGCCAGGAGCCCATGATGAACATAGTAGTCTTCGTTTTCTCTTAGCTACGGCTGCTATTTACAAGAAGAAGGATTTATGATTTCACATTCCCTCAGGCTTTGATTTGGAAGACTATTTCAGGAATGAGTTTTCAGGATGCTAGCTGAGTTGCCACACATTATGGTTATATGGAACTTTTTTTCCACTTCAATACTTGAAATTTGAACAGCATCTGTCTTATCTATGCAGAAGAGTGTTCTATTCGCTTTGAAAGCCAGTTGCCAATTTACTTAATTTTTTGCTTTTCTTATTGTTCCTGAAGTGACTAGCAATGAGTACCACAAACCTGAGCTATTGTTCTGAAGTCCAAGTTACCTTTCAGCTGTTACATATGGCAAAGCATACTCCAGTGATATAGATAGGATTTTAGCAGTGATTCAATCTAAATCTACAAGTCTCTCCAGACTACTTGGTTATCACCGATTTACATGATGGTCATATGAGAAATCTGTGAAAACAGAAGCTCTAATTGACACATTTGAGAAATGTAAGCAGTATAATTAGAGTTAGATCCATTGTTTATCTATTTCATTATCCAAGTGAAACCAAAGTGATAGGTCAACCCAGAGTATGACAAGGGATTGTATACCTGGAAAGTCACTGTAAGACACAATGATGAAAATGAACTGTTATTTGGCATTGAGTTGTTAGAATGGAACATGCACACTGGATCTGATAGCACCAAGCAGGGAGGGCTGGAAAGAGCAATCTAACGGAAAAGAAGTCCTAAAATTTTTCTCAGAGATCATATCAGCAAAGAGAAAACATTGGAAACTGAGAGAACTGAACCGAAGATTAGAATCTGGTAAAATCAGGGTGTTAGTGGAACCAGAGGGTGAAGTGGGGGGTGAAACAGAAAAAGAAGAAAAGAGCAACAAGCAGATGTATGTGGAAAAAATAGACACTGTAAATATTGAGCATCTGCCAGCACATCTCTTGTATAATTGCTCGGGCTGCCTTGTTGGACAGCGGGAAGAAGCTTCAAGAAGATGCACACCACCACTGAAGTGATGCTCTGTTGTCACTGTAATGAGTTTAAACATTCTAATCTGGAATTTAAATTTCCATAATACATACACAAAGTTCTGTTTTTCTAAATCCTCATAATTCCTCTGCAGACACTCTAGGCACCAACTAAACCACACTCCTCTCTTCATGGAAAAACCTAGTGCCTTCTTCTCTTAGAGCCACATTTCACACTGGTCATTGCCCTTCCTCCTCATATGTGCACTTTCCAAACCTCCTTTAAATCCCAACCAAAATCTAATCTCTTCTACCAGGTAGTGTGAGAAATTCATGAGGACTTCTATATCTCACACTAGCCAGAAACAATCCATCAGATCCTAAAACTGTAAGACACTTGTGTCTTTATGCCCCAGATTTTTTTTCTAAATTGCCTTACCATTAATAGTGTATGTGTCACCTACCTTAATTTATTGTTAGTTCTTTGGTAACAGACACTATGGATTATACGTTTTGCATTGTCCACAGTACTTATAAAGTAATTTGAACATAGTGGACACACAAAAAAATGATTTTCAACACATGAACAAATGCATGGTTAGATCAATTAAACATAGTCAACTATTTTATTGTGGGTTTTTAAAGATTTTAGTTTACATATCATTTTATAACTTCCTTCTAAACATTTTTGAAATGTATCCATTTTAAGACAACATATCGATTCTTAAAATTCTTAAGGCAATATAACAAAATGTTAATATGTGAATAAATCGTGGTATTATATTATTATGGGTATGTTATATAATGACCCATTTTTACCTTATTTGGTCAAAGTATTTCATAATAAAATATTTCAATACACATAAAGATGGTCTACATAAGAAACTTCGGCAAGCACCTTTGAAGAAATTTTCGGTGATGACCATATAAATCATTAACTAAATTATATAGTCTTTCTCTAACTGAACCTGCCTTTAGTAAGCAAATGGTGAGATTAAATTTGAACTATCAAGTGAACACCCATTTCTTGAAAAGTTGCCATTGCAACTTCTTAGTGTGAATTTAACTTCATAGTAATTACTATGAATATGATATCATCAATTTGATTCTTTTCTCTTTAAGATGAAAACATTGGGTCTGTTATTTTATTGCTAAGAAATGAAAACTAGAATGACTGCCATAAGCTAACAATATAAAAGCACTTCAGAAAAAAGATAAGACATAAACCCTACTCTCAAGGATATTACCTTCTAGTAGGAAAAAAAAATAGCACAATGTAATAACAGATTTCATCCTTAAAATAGCCTTGGAGAGTAAATGCTCTTTTCTTCTTTTGTATGAATAAGAAAATTGAAGCCCAAAGTAACTGCTGCTTATATTCTACAACAAAATTACGACTATTTAAAGTTTCTTTTATATTAAATTGTTATTATATAAAAATTTAAATGGACAGTTTTTAAGCAAAGGAGAGATGTTATCTAAGCTCTATCTAATCTGATTAAAACCTATCAGTTTATGATGTTTCATTTTATTTAATGTATTGCCTTACCCTAATAGCATGATACCATGATAGGGAAGGAAGGAAGATAGCTTTTATACCATGCATGATGTAAATGGTTCACTCAACATCTGATTCTCTCCATAATACAAAGGGATTACCTTGAACCAGTTAGTCCACAAGATCACATTTGTATAAAATTCCTATGGTTATCTTCCATGAATCTACCTAATAGATTTTTATTTGTAAAATGATATTCATTTATTTATGAATAGTAGGGCTAGAAAGGAAATCAGGACAAATTGGGACAAATACAAAGAAGACATATATATCACTATAGAACAAAATCAACACTCTAATCAAATACCGCTTTAAAATAATTGATAGTGGAAACATTAGGCTCATTGTTTTATGAAGCCCAAAAGGCAAAATCATTTCTACTCTGTCACCCAAATAACCTGATTGCCTGAGATAAAGCATTGAGTATAGGTAGTCTTCTTAAATGACCTAATATAAAATTTCTCCTTGAGGAGGAGTTAAGATGGCGGAGGAGTAGGGGATGCTAATTTTGTCTGGTCCCTGAAATTCAGCTAGATAGTGATCACATCATTCTGAACACCCGTGAAATCAATGGGAGATCTGAGAAAAGAATTGGCAGTTCTGCAAATAGAAAAGCAATCACTTTTTGCAAGGTAGGAGGTGTGGAGACATGAATCCAGGGTGATATACTGGAAGATAAACCGCGGAGGAGAGGGAACCCCTAACCAAGCTACCAGAAAATAGTATAAGCAGCAGAGCACAAAATGGAACATTTAGAAGTCTGCTACAGTTGGGGACATCCCTGGCTTAAAGGCACTCAGGTGGCAAAGTGGGGCATAATTGCAGGTGAGACAGTGTGGTCTCAGGATCCTCAATGCCACAAAAAGAATGGGGGTGCCTGGCTGCGGCAGAGTTCCCAAGCTTTGGAGTAGGGAAGCCAACAGCAAACAATGAGTCTAGGCACTGGCTTTCTGCTCCGTGGTGCCATAAACCACAAACCCACTGCATAGTTGGGTGACAGCTCTCTGAGCAGGGGCCCAGGAAAAGGCAGAAGCGAGGTGAGAAGTGAGGTGAGACCTCCCCGGGGGAGGAACGGCAGGGGTCCAGGCCACAGGAGACCAGGGAGACCAGAGTGATTGACTGCTTTTCCCTGAGGGTGCACTGAAGAGTGGGGGGCATGAAATTTCAGCCCTAGGGCTAGAGATCAGAGCACCGCCATTTTCAACCCTCCCCCCCCAAATCGGTGCTGAAAGCCTTCAGGGAGCAATCCAGGTCTGCTTACACTAAGCCTGGCCCCCTGGCAAGGGCAGTGCAATTCCACCAGGGCAAAGACACCTGAGAATCAGTGCAACAGGCCCCTCCCCCAGAGGACCAGCAAGAACAACCGGCTAACACCAAGTTTACCGATCATAGAGAACTGAAAAACTTCAGCTCTTGGGGAAAACAGTATATAACATCCATTTTTTTTTTAATCTTTAGTCTTTCAGTTTATTTTTTCAGATATTTTCTTATTTTATTAATTCTTCTAAAAAATTCTTTAGTTTTTATTTTTACAGATATATATATGGTTTCCTCTCTTTGTATTTTATTTTCATACATATATAAGTTTTTCTTTCTTTTCTATTTTGGGATCTAGTTTCCTTTAACAAACAAACCAAATTAAACCCAGAATCTAGTTTATTGTTATATTTTAGTTCTTGTTTGATTTTTTTCTTATTTGTTTCTGTTTTCTTCTGGTTTGTTTTGTTTGTATTTTCCTGGTGTTGTTGTTGCTATTTTTGTCTTTTCTCTCTCTTTCATCTGTTCTTTTCTGGACATAATGATAAGACAGAGAAGCTTACCCCAAAAGAAAGAATAGGAGGCAGTACTCACTGCCAGGGATTTAATCAATGAGGCTACAAGTAAGATGTCAGAACTAGAATTCAGAACAACGATTATAAACATACTAGCTGGGCTTGAAAAAAGCATACAGGATAGTAGAGAATCCCTTACTGTAGAAATAAAAGAACTAAAATCTAATCAGGTCCAAATTATAAATGCTATTACTGAGATGCAGTCCAAAATGGAGGCTCTAACTGCTGTGATAAACAAGGCGGAAGAGTCAGTGATACAGAAGACAAAATGATGGAGAATAAGGAAGCTGAGAAAAAGTGAGAAAACAGCTACTTGATCATGAAGGGAGCATTTAAGAAATCAGTGATATTATAAAGTAAATAATACTTGAATAATAAGGGTTACAGAAGAGGAGGAGAGAGGGAGGGGCAGAAGGTTTATTTGAACAAATTATAGCTGAGAACTTCCCTAATATGGGAAAGGAAACAGGAATTCAAGTCCAGGAGGCACAGAGAACCCCCCTCAAAATCAACAAAAATAGGTCAACAACTCAACATGTAATAGTGAAGCTTGGAAATTTCAGAGATAAAGAGAAAATGCTGAAAGCAGCTCAGGAAAAGAGGTCCTTGACCTAAAAGGGTAGAAACATAAGGGTGGCAGTAGATCTGTCCACAGAGACCTGGCAGGCCAGAAAGGACTGACATGATATATTCACTGTGCTAAATAGGAAAACTATGCATCCAAGAATACTTTATCCAGCAATGCTGTCATTCAGAATAGAAGAAGAGATAAAGAGTTTCCAGGACAAACAAAAACTAAAGGAATTCATGAACACTAAACCAGCCCTGCAAGAAATATTGAAAGGGTCCTCTGAGCAAAGAGAGCCCAAAAGTAACAAAGACCAGAAAGGAACAGAGAGAATCTACAGAAAACAGTGACTTTGCAGGTAATACAATGGCACTAAGTTCATATCTTTCAATAATTACTCTGAATGTAAATGGACTAAGTGCTCCAATCAAAAGACATAGTATCAGATTGAATAAAAAAAAACAAGACCCATCAATATGCTGTCTAAAAGAAACTCATTTTAGACCCAATGAGACCTCCAGATTGAATGTGAAGAGGTAGAGAACCATTTGTCATGCTAATGGACATCAAAAGAAAGCTGGAGTAGCAATCCTTATATCAGACAAACTAGATTTTAAGGCAGTGTTACTCTAAGTAATCCTGTATGTTAATAGGGTCATTAAACATTTAATTTGAAACTTATAATTGCTTACCTCTGACCTCTTATATTCCTCTTAGTTCTCAAGAGATTGGACGATAAAAGCACATTACTCAGTATGTGTTCATGATAATAACAATGGAGGTTGTTCTTGGTAAGGAGTAGGCTGAGCAAAGAGACACTAAAAATTGTGACATTTTGAATAGTTAACTGAAATAATATTTCAGGGAAATTATTTACATGATGGCTCAAGAATTACCTTGTATTTGCCCTTGAAATTTTCCTAAACATATTGAGAATATAGTTGTATTAGTTTCCACAGTTAAGGTTGACAGACTAAATTTCAGTAATGGTATGACCTCTTAATATTTGACCAGAATACCAACATAATATTTTGCATTGAATGCAAATTTACTAACATAGTTTTTATCACAATTTCAACTAAAAAATGCAAAATGAACAGAGAAATATCCTTGCTGTATCTCTATTTTCAACAGAGTTGCTTTTTTACACCAACTACAATAGATGCTTTGCAGTTTTTGATCATTAATTATCTGTTCTTTGATAGAAGGAATTTAATATCTTTGCTTAATGTTTTAGCAAAAATAGTCATAAGGTATTAAAACCAACTCTGTAGTGATTAACATGTGTTCTGAGGTCAGTAGTGATCAGGATCATGGTTTATCTCACTGTTGACTTACCATACTTGAATTAACCTTTACTGGCAAGATAGTGTATGTGATTTTCTAGGCCCAACTGAAGTTATCTCTAATTATCTTTGTCTCTGCCTTCGCTCCTCCCTCTCCCTCTCTCTCCCTCTCTCTGTATGTGTCTGTCTCTGTCTCTCATCCATGTGCTCATAGAACATAAAAGATGACACTGACATTTGAATTTACCTTCCAAATTAAAATAGATTATTTTGAACTATGATACAGTAGTTTTTGTTACATTAAAAGTGCAGAAACACAAAAACAACATTTCAAACCTTGGTTCTTAAAACAACAACTATTTATTTAGCTCACAATTCAGTGGATCAAAATTTCCATCTTAGCTGGCTGTAGGGTTCTTTTAATGTCTGAGCTCAGCTGGACTGACTCATGCATCTGCGGTAAACTGAAGGTGTACTAGTTATGGTAGAATCAGAAACCTGTTTAAGCTTTGGATATTTTCTATTTCTGTGTCCTTTTTTGTACCTCAGTATTTTGTCAAATTTTGAAAATTCCTTCCTTTTTAAACCATGCTAAGGACAACAAAAAGAAAGATTCTGTGTCCATGCTTGAATAAGAATTGGGAAAAAAAAAAAAAGAAAGAAAAGAGGTGTATATCTGAGGACTAAGTGGACTAAGTGGACTAAGTGAGGGTAGAGAAAATACAATTTGAGAACAACAGATGTGGAGTAACTCAGCCTAACTGCAATCTAACTGCTTCTCACCAGCTAGTGATTATCCTTCCAGTAGTAAAACATTGAGGCTTTATGTGTTTAGATTAATTAAGGAGGCAATTCCTTACAAGAAGGTATTGTTCATCAAGGATATTGTGTAGATCATAACATCTAATAAAATTATAATCTATAAATTCTATGCTGTAGGAATAAATATGAGAGGATTCACATGTTATTTGCTGGAGACTATCAGAAATATAAGCCTTTCTCGTCAATGATTCCAAAACATATACCTTGTCTTAGTTTGGGATACAGTAACAACGGAACACAGTCTATGTGACTTATAAGCAAGAAAAATGTATTTCACACATTTCTGCAGGTGGAAGTCTGAAAGCAGGGTGCCAGCAGTGTCAAGTTCTACTGAGAACCCTCTTCTTGTTTCAAATTGCCAACTACTCGTTGTATTCTCACGTGGTAGAAAGAGGGCAAGGAAACTCTCTGGGGTCCCTTTTATAAGGGCATTAATCTCATTCAATAAGGCTCAACTTTCATGACCTGACCACTTCTCAAAGGTCCTACTTCCTAGTACCATCACAATGTGAGTTAGGATTTCAAGTGATGATTTTTGGAAGGGACACAAATATTCAGTCCCTTGTACCCTTCCTGACCAAAACTATGAAATGAATTATCATAACCTCATCTCTAAATACACTTATTTACTTAATAGTAAGAAAACCAGGTAAATGAACAGATTTATAATACTAGCCTTGTATATAAAAGAATATGTTGGGAAAGTAAGGAATGCTTTTAATAAAAATTCTAAAATGGGGTTTATTGATATCATCTAAAAATTACAACCAGATCTCAGACTAGGTTACCACCATCTTCTTCATGTTCATTTATGTACTTTTAGAGGGATAGAATAAAATTTATCTGCTACTTTGGACTGTGTGCTCCAGGATTCAATTTTATATGAAATGAGTTAACATAGAAACATTTGCAAATTTAAATAAAACCTAATTTCATAATTGGTAGGGTACCACAGGCCTTCTTTCATAAATATACCAGGTTTAGTAAATACCTTCTATTTCATCTGAATTTATTTCCTTCCTCACTAATTTTCATTTTAAAAAGTTAAGATGTTCCTTAATAAGTATATAATAAAAATTAAGCCAATTGTCTTTAGAGCACAAACCTCACCTGGATTAGAAGTATTTTAATATGAAAAGTAAGCAGCAGCTAGGGTGGCATTTACTGAGGAAACTGAGTACATACAGCATTTGTTGCCAGGCATGGGCTTCAGATCACTGAGGGAAAATAAGGGGGCATTCCTCTCATTTCCTGCTATAAGCCTGAAATTATAAAATCAATGTTGTAACATAAATGTGAAATTACTTTTTCTTTTATGGATACATTTCTGCTGATTGATTTAAGTGGTTTCTTGTCCATTTCTGCATATTATCTCTCTCTATATTGAAAGTCTCAGCACATAACTCCAGTTATTGAAAGTCCTTCTGTTCAAATAGCAAGAAATGTGAAATTTTATTTAGAATAAAGATTGGAAATTCTCAGTTTATGTAAACTGTTTTCTTTATATTTCCCCTTCCCTAAGGCCTTCTCCAGGAGCTAGTATGACAACCAGATTATGAGCTCAGTCTCCACTCCTAATTACTGTGCTCATCATCACATGATACTTTTGTGAGCATGGGCACATTGCTTAATATTGCTGAGTATTAGTTTCCTCAACTATCAGATAGGAAGAAGGCTAACAATCATATACACTTTATTTGTTAGTTTAGAACAGCAAGACAGTGCAGGTGTAATGGGCCATTGTTGGCTAAATTGCATACACATGTTAATGTGGGCAGCTCCTCTCCATCCTGCTTTCTTCCATATTTGTTTTATTCTCTTATAAGGGACCTTTGGTTACAAAATTGAAGAGGTGGAGTTGGGGATGGGTTGAAAGTGCCTGGTGGCAGTCAGACCTGGGTGAGCAAATGGAATGGAACAGGACACCCATCAAGCTCCTTGAACTGAATTTTGCTCCTATGATTAAAGGAGTAACAGACAAAAACTGATATAATTTCTTGGAAACATGTTTAATTTGGGGCAGTTTAACCTTTCTATGTTTTCATTCCTGTCTGTGAACTGGTGATAATAGTGGTACTGTTCATGGAGGTACTGAGTGCATTAAAAGAAATTGTGGGTAAAAAAGTAAAATGATTAGCCAGTGATTAATAAATATCTAATCATTATTATTATTAGTAGTAGTAGTATTGTTATTATTATTATTACTACTACTACTACTTTTATCATCTATGAGACTCTTTGTACAAGCTGACCTGTTTAGGGACGCAAATAATAAACATGGGAACGAATTGTGTAGGAGGTTATCTTCCCCAGACATCCTCTTGCATCTCAAACCAAAGAGTCCCAAACTTGGGGAATATAAGGAGACTTCGATCTCAGTGTGGACTGGATTTTCATGATGGGAAATAACACTATGAGATCTCACCAAGTGGATTTGTGAGCAAAGACATAAATAAGTGGAGCTGGAACAGGAGACTAGCATGGTAGCTTTTAGATGATGACCACCAAAGACTATACTTTCAGGGATCATTTCTATAGTTTGTTACTAGATGATGACCACCTTCAGGAAGCACAGAGTGTTGAGATTTGGGATACCTGGATTACATAGGTAAAGGTCTTAACACAGTGCTGCAAGCATTCAAAAAATGATTGCAGTAACTATTATCATGAGGCCCATTTTCCACTTATTACAGGAACTAGATAGCTGAAGAAGAAAATGAACTCTTAAGCAGCTTTAGTCATCCACAATAGCAGTTTTCTTAGCATGTCGACAGTTTACAATTGCTTGGGTTTAAAATAATGATACAGTATTGTAGTTCCAGCTGGTTAATGAAAATAGAGACAGTCATAAATCCTGAGGTATTTTCTGCTTGGTGAGAAGTAAAGAAAGATAAGCCAAAACATATTAGAAATACAGGATACCTTTATCACTTTGCTCAGTACTTAATATCTCAACATCTTGAAGGATGTATAGAATTTCAATAGGCGCATTCTAGAGGAAGTAAAAACAAGAGCAAAACGAAAAAGAATTTATGGGAAATGTGAGTAGTCCAATTTGTCTAAGGACAGGGTTTCCCTTGTGTATGTTTCAGTTATTTATTGCTGCATAACAAAACATCCCAAAATTTAGTGGCTTAAAACAGTGATTTGTTATTTCTTGTGATTCCGGGGTTGACTGGTGAGATCTTCTGATCCAGCTGGCAGAGGCTGTGATCACTCACATGGCTACATTCAGCAGGGTGTCCTTCTGGAATGTCTTAGTTTTCCTTGACATATCCTTTCTCTCATTACCTGAAGTCTCATCCACAAGGGCCTCTCCATGTAACCTCTCTCCAGCTGTATAGCCTTTGCAGCATGGCTGGTGGGTTCCATGAAGCAACATTTCAAAAGGATAACTCCCAATGTTAAAATAAATATATGCCACTACTTGAATCGTGGTTGTTAAAACCCCCTTGACCAAAGTAGGTCATGTAAACAAGCCTCTGGAGTGCGTGTGAGAGATACACAAGGGTATGAATATTGGAAGGTATGACTTGTGGATATATTGAGAATGGGAGAACTTGGCAGTTCCAATACAAAAAATTCGAAGATGGAATCAACTAGAGTCATCTAATCACCACAGAACTTTATGGTGGACAGAGCCTGTGTGTCTACTTTACTTTCAACCATAAAACCCACAGAAAGGATGGAAAAGATACTTGAGGAAAAAGAGGAAAATTAAATTCATCACAGAAAGGAAAAATAATTGTAAATTTAAAAGTTGGTAGATATCACTAGTATATTTAGCTATAATTAAGTTTAGGTTAACTTGTAGAGAAAACTGCTCAAAAGAGGCTTAGAAAATATCTCTGCAAAGGAAGCTGTCACTTTAGAAAAACTAGAATACAAGAAAGAACAATAAGATTAGCAGAATCAACTTTGGAGAAATTTTCAGGAAAATCTCTCTCTTCCCATATTCACAAAACCCTAATATAATAACCAGTAGGCAGGAGTGGCCGTCTGATAAAAGAGAAATGCCTACTCCCAGCTCCTAGTTGTGTGACAGACTGTTATATTGGAGACCCCCAATGAAATGCATCTCCAGATTACACATCTAGTATCTTCTCCAGTGCTGAGTCTGGCCTTGCCTGTGTGACTTGTTTTTGACAGTAAGCCATCAGCAGGCATGGTACTAACAGAGGTTTACAATAGGTTACCCGATGAGGTATCGCCACATGGGAAGTGTTATTAGCATCCTGCTGCCCTATCCTTACATCCTTATAGAGCTCTGGCTGTGAGTGTCAAATCATAAGAGAATACATGGAGAGAAGCCCTTTAGAACTGGTGCACATCTTGGACATTTCTATCTCAGCTGAGCTGCCAGCAGAATGTACCCATGTAAGCAGTCCCAGCTGATGTCACATGAAGTTGAGACAGTCAGATCCTAACAAATTCTTTCAAAATTGCAGAATTTTGAGTAAGTAGGTACTTGTTTTATAAACAACTAAAATTTTGGATGACTTGTCATGCAGTTATAGATATGAGAAAACAAAAACAGATGACTGGGGGAAAAAAGACTAGAAATGCTATGTAATTCTATACATATGGAACACCCATGAGGCGGGGTACAAAGGAAAAAGAAGAAAAAGCAACATACATCCATTAGTGAAAAACACTAAAATTTCCATCTCCCCTCCTTAGTATGGCAATTTGGTGGGAGTAGTTCATGAGAGCATACAAAGAAAGCAAATTCTTCCTGTAATATTTCCTTCCCACTGACAACTAAGCCTACGAAAAAGGGAAAGTCTTTTGCCCCAAACTTTCCTTCTATAAGTTTTCTTCTTTTAACCCCTGTGTTTATGATTCATTTTGACATATTTCTGGCTTCTAGAGTATAAAGGAAGGATTGAGTTTCATTCTTTGCATATAAATATCCAATTGATCAAGGACGATTTGTTGAAATTCCGCAACCAATTCCTTGAAATTTTTCAAAAATCATTGGTAATATATGTGTAGGCCCATTATGGAATCTATTCTCTTTCATTAATCTATATGTTTATCTTCATGCTAATTTAACACTATCTTTTAAAAATTTTTTATTTAAATTCTAGTTAGTTAATGTGCTGTATAATATTGATTTCACTAGTAGAATTCAGTGATTCATCACTTATATACAACACCCAGTGCTCATCATAAGAAGAGCCCTACTCAATACCATCACCCATCTAGCCCACTTACCTCCTTCCATCACCCCTCAATTAAGATCACCTATCATTAAGAGTCTCTTATGGTTTGTTTCCCTCTCCCCCCCATATTTTCATCTGTTTTGTTTCTTAAATTCCACATCTGAGTGAAACCATATGGTATTTGTCTTTCTCTGACTGATTTGTTTCCCTTAGCATGATACCCTCCAGCTCCATCCACATTGTTGCAAATGGTAAGATTTCATTATTTTTGATAAATGAATACTACTCCATTGTGTATATATACCACATCTTCTTTATCCATTCATCAGTCGATGGGCAATTGGGGACTCTCCATAGTTTGGCTATTGTTGTAAATGCTGCTATAAACATCAGGGTGCATTTACCTCTTCGAATATCTATTTTTATATCCTTTGGGTAAATACCTAGTAGTGCAATTGCTGGATCATAGGTTAGTTCTATTTTTAACTTTTTGAGGAACCTCCATACTGTTTTCTAGAGTGGCTGTACCAGTTTGCATTCCCAGTAACAGTACAAGAATGTTCCCCTTTCTCCACATCCTTGTCAACACCTGTTGTTTCTTGTATTGTTAATTTTAGCCACTCTGACAGGTAGCTCATCGTGGTTTAGATTTCATCATCAGGCAAATAATTTAACACTATCTTAATCTCTTTAGAGTTGTAGTAAGTCTTGAAATCAGATAGTATAAGTCCTTCAAAATTTATTTTTTCTTCTTTTTCAAATTTGCCTTGGTTATCCAAATTCTTCCCAATTTCATATAAACTTTAGAAAAACATGAAAGAATTTTGGTTGGGGTTACATTAAATTTTTAGACCACTTTATGAAGAATGTACTTTTGAACTGTGCTAAGCCTTCTGATCTACGTTCATGCATTCTCTTCATTTATTAAGGTTTTCTTTATCACAGCAGTATTTTGCAGTTTTTAGGCATACAATATTGAATATATATTATTAAATTTATCCCCAATTATTTCATGTTTTATATAATTGAAAATTGAATTCTTTAATGTCAAGTTCCATCCTTTGTTGCCTTTATATAGGAATACAATTTTTCTATACTGATCATACTTGTGACAATATTAAATTTATAAATTAGCTTTAATAGCTAATTTGTACATTACTTAAGATTTTCTACATGTACAATCAAGTTATCTGTGAATAAACACAAATTTTATTATTTTTTTTCTAATCTGTATTCCTTTCATTTCTTTATTTTACCTTATTATGCAAGTCTGAACCTGTAGTAAAATGTTGAATAAAAGTGGTGTGACCAGAAAGTTAAAGCAGAGTTAAAGCAATATAGTCTTCTAAGTCTAATGTTAGTGGCAGATTTTGTGAAGATACCATCTGCCCATGTTTAGTCAGTATTATGGATTGAATTGTGTCCCCCAAAAGACATGTTGAAATTGTAACCCCTCCAGTGTGTGAATGTGATATCATTTGGAAATAGGGTCCTTACAGATATAATCAAGTTAAGATGAGTTTATACTGGGTCTGCATGGGCCTTAATCCAATATGACTATGGTCCTTATAAGAAGAGAAGACAGAGACAGATGCAGGGAAGGCCATTAAAGATGGAGGCAGAGATAAACCATGGATTGCTAGCAACCATCAAAACCTAACAAGAGACAAGCAATAGATTCCCTGAGAGACTCCAGAGAAAGTATGCCCTACTAACAACTTGATTTTGGATTTCTAGCTTACAGACCTGTAAAACAATAAATCTTTGTTGTTTTAAACCATCCAAATTTGTGGTAATTTGTTCTGGCAGCCGTAGGAAACTAATACACTCAGTTTTTAAAGAAATTTATCTCTCTATATATTTTTAAATTTTATAATATGTTATGATAAATTATTTGAATTGATTTTTAAATGTTAAACCAGTGGTATGCTGGTTGTGCCCGTCTTTTTGAACTCTGAATTCAGTAAAATAAACAGCGATAGTTAGAAGGAAATTGGCCATGGTGAGAATTCCACCAGGGAAATTGGCAAATTGTGCAAATTTGTTCCCCCCACACACACCCCGAGCCAGTTGTTATACATATAATAGCACCCCACTCTGTTAAATCAACTTAGCATCACTAATAAATATGCTAGTCCCCATGTATTATTCTTTTTATATTTTTCTGGAATTGGTTAGCTAAAATTTTGTTAAGGAGTTTTATTTATTTGTAAAAAAAAATAAAAATTAAAAGAAGTTTTATTTATTTGTTTTCCTGTTCATAAGGGCCATTGTAGTAGAGTATTCTTGTTATGTTATTGTGTGGTTTTGATAACAGGTAATATAGCCATCATAAAATGAGTTAGAGATTATTGCCTCCTCTTCTACTTCTGGAGAAGATTGTGTAAAATTGGTATTTCTGCCTCAAATGTTTGGCAGAATTCACTAGTGAAGATACCTGGGCCTCAAGTTTTCCCAGTGGAAAAGTTTTTACTATGATGTCTATATCTTTAATAGATATAAGGTTATTCAGGTTATCTCTTCCTCTTGGGCAAGTCTGGTAGTAGCTGACATTTCATCATTGAACTGTGTATTTCATCTAACTTGTTGAGTCTGTGGGCCTAAATTTGCTTATAAAATTCCTACATAATGTTTTCAGTGCCTAAAAGAGTGATATCTCCCTTTCATTCTGGCATCTATAATTGGTGTCTTCTCTATTTTTCTCTTCATCAGTCTGGACAGAGGTCTATCAACTTTACTGATCTTTTCCAAGAACCAGCTTTTGGATTTATTGATTTTTATCAATTTTCTGGTTTACATTTTTATTAATTTTTGTCTTTATTATTTTGTAATTTTGCTTAAGTTTAATTTTATCTTCTATTTTCTAGTTTCTAGGTAGAAGCTTCTAACATTGATTGGAGACCTTTCTTATTTTCTTAAATATAAGTGTTATTTACTCTGAATTTCTCTCCAAGAACTTATTTGACGATATCCTTTAAATATTGTTATTTTCAGTCTTCAAAATATTTTCTAATTCTTCTTGTGAATTCTTCTTTATTTAAAAGTTTGTACTGTATGGTGACTAACATAATATAATTAAAAATAATTATAAAAAATAAATAAATAAATAAAATAAAATGAAAAAAAAAAGTTTGTTAATTTCCAAATACTTGAGTATTTTCCAAAAATACTTTTGTTATTGATCTCTGGTTTAATTTCTGTTCAGAGGCTATGTTTTATATAATTTCAGTCCTCTTATATATGTTGAAACTTGGTTAATGATCTATGATATAGTGTATCTTGGAGAATGTTGTATATACACTTGAAAAGAATGTATATTCTGATTTGGGTTGGAATGCACTATAAATGTCAATTTGGTCAGATGGGTTCTTATTGTTATCCAAGTATTTGTATTCTTACTGATTTTCTTTGTACTTGTTCTGTCAGTTAAAAAAAATATATATTTTGAACTCCCCAATATAACTGTGGGATGTGTGTGTGTGCATGTGATATAATTTATCTATTTCTTCTTTCAGTGCTGTTTTTGTTTCATGTATCTTTGAAATTCCATTAATAGGCATATACACATTTAAGATTATGTCTTGATAAACTGACAACCTTTAATTATGAAATGTTTCACTTTACTACTAATAATATTACTTATTTTAAAATTGACTTTGACTGATATTAATATAGTCATTTCAGCTTTTTTAAAATCTGTGTTTTCTAAGTTTATATTTAACCATTATTCTACTTTTAATCTATGTATCTATTTTAAGTGGGCTTATTGTAGATAATATATCTCCAGGTCTTGCTATTTTTTTTAAGATTTTATTTATTTATTTGACAGAGAGATAGAGAGCACAACCAGGGGGAGCGGCAGAGAGAGGGAGACACAGGCTCTCTGCTAAACAGGGAGCCCGCCGGGTCTCGATCCCAGAACTGTGGGATCATGACCTGAGCCAAAGGCAGATGCTTAACCCGACTGAGCCACCCAGGCACCCCACAGAGTTTTAGTTTTGCAAGATGAAAATGTTCTGAAGATTGGTTGCATAATAACATAAATGCACTTAATACTATTAAACTGTATACTTAAAAATGCCTAAGATGATAAATTTTATGTTATGTACATATCCACAATTAAAAATAAAATTAATGAGGGTGGTAAGAGTGATGGTGTTTAAGGGTACAAACTTATATTGAGTAGTAAATAAGCCACAGAGATCTAATGCACAGTATAATAAATGCACACAATAATATTGTGCTATAATTATATAATGTGATAAATATCACTATATCAGAAATCATATTACAATATATAAATCAAACAAGCTGTGCGCCTTAACCTTACACAATGTTACATATCAAATTTATTCAATAAAAATTTTGAAAAATTAAATTAAAAGATCATTTACAGTTCAAAGCAAAAATAACAATGTATTTGGAATTTAGATTATAGATAGAGGTAATATGAATAACAATCACACAGAGGACAGGAAGAAGAGAAGTATACTAATATAAGGTTCTTATGCTACATATAATGTAGTATAACTATTTGAATGAAAAGTGTGATAAGTTGGAGATACATATAGTCACTTCTAGAGCCTCTCCCCTTGCTCACGTTCTCTCTCTTTCTCCCTCTTTCTCTCAAATAAATAAATAAAAATCTAAAAAAACTAAACTAAACCAGAACTCTGAACCCATTAAAAAACAAATCCCCCAACTCTTCCCCCAGTCCCGACAGCCACCATTCCACTTGCTATCTCTATGAATTTGACTACTCTAGGTACCTCATATAAGTGGAATTATACAGTATTTGTCTTTTTGTGACTGGCTTCTTTTGCTTAGCATGATGTTTTCAAGAGTTATCTATGTTGTAGTATGTGTCAAAATCTCCTGACCTTTTAAAGCTGAATAATATTTCATTGTATGCATATACCACATTTTGTTTATCCATTCACCTGTTCATAGTCATTTGGGTTGCTTCCACCTTTTGACTACACTGAATAGCACTGTTATGAACCTAGGTGTACAAATATCTGTTAGAGACCCTTAATTTCTGGGAAGTATATACTCAGATGGGGATTTGCTAGATATTATGGTAATTATGTTTTTTAAAATAATCACTGTGCTGTTTTCCATAGTGGCTGTACCATTTTACTTTTCCACCAACAATGCACAAGGGTTCCAGTTTCTCCACATCCTTGCCAAAACTTATAATTTTATTGTTGTTGTTGTTGTTGTTTTATAATAGCCAATCTAATTAATGGGTATAAGTTGATATCTCATTGTGGTTTTCATTTAGATTTCCCTAATGATTAGTGATGTTGAACATCTTTTCATGTGCTTATTAGTCATTTTTATATTGAAAAAGTATTTTGCACATTTTTAATTGGGTTGTTTATTTTTTTGTTGTTGAGTTTGAGCAGTTCTGAATATATACTGGATATTAATCCCTTATCAGATATGTGATTTCCAAATGTTTTCTCCCATTCTGTGGGTTATCTTTTCACTCTATTGATTGTGTCCTTTGATGCAGAGTTTTTATTCTGATGTACCTCAGTTTATCTGTGTTTCTTTTGTTGCCTGTGCTTTTGATGTCATATCCCAGAAATCAGTGCCAAATCCCATGTCATATAAATTAACTTTAAAAAAAAATTTAAAGGAAGAAAATTTTTTTATGTTTACCTACATGTTTACCATTTCTGACTCATTTCTTTGTGTATATTCAAATTTCTATGTGTTATTTTTTTCCTGTCTAAAGAAGTTTCTGTAATAACTTTTGTCATATGTGTCTCCAGGGATGCATTTTCTCAGGTTTTGTTTGGCTCATAAGTCTATTTTTCTTCATTTCTGAAGGAATTTTTCCCTGGTTATAGAATTCAGGGCCAACAGGTGTGTGTGTGTGTGTGTGTGTGTGTGTGTGTGTGTGTGTGTGTTTAAGTGTTTCTTCCAGTAGAAGAAAACAAACAATATCCTCCATTCTCCTTTCATATGCAGTTTCTAATGAGAAATCTGTGATAATTCTTATCTTTGGTCTCTATACATAGCGTGTCTTTTTACCTCTGGCTTTTTTTTTTTCTTAATTACTCTAAGTTTTAAGCAATTTGTTTAAGATGTACTTTGGGGGTAGTTTTATTATCTTTATCCTGCTAGGAGTCACTGAACTTCTTGAGTTGAATCTGTGGCATAATAAATTTCATGAATTTAGGGGCACTTGGGTTGCTCCATTGGTTAAGCTTCTGACTCTTGATTTGGGCACAGGTCGTGATCTCAGGGTCATGAGATCAAGCCCTGCTTGGGGCTCTGCACTGGGTGTGGAGTCTGGTTAAGATTCTCTCCTTCTGCCCTTCCCCCTTTCTTCACCTCTAAAATAAATAAATAATAAATAAATAAATGATTGATGAATAAATATCACATAATTGGACATTTCTGTTATTATTTCTTCAAATATATGTTTTTCTTCTCTTCTCTAAATTTATTCCTGAGACTTCAGTTAACATGTGTCTTTGGTTACTTGATAGTATGTCCTGGTTCCTTGATGGCCTGTCTATTTAATTTTTGTCTTTTTTTTCTCCATGCTTTATTTTCAACATTTTCTATTACTATGTCTTCAAGTTCACTGATCTTTTATTCCACAATGTTTAATTTGCTGTTAATCCCAACCAGTGTATTTTTAATTTCACATGTTGTATTTTTTACCTACTATACCTAGTATAGATATATTTATAATAATAAGTATTTTGAAGCTATGAAGATATTTATAATTGTTTTAATGTCTTGGAATTGTTTGTCTTGTTCTTTTCCAAGGGCTTTTTTTCCAGCTTTACGTAGTTTTTAGTTTTCTTTATTCATGTACAGATCATAACTCAGCCAAAGCCTTGAGAGACCGTTTCTACACATTGCTGGACCTCTCTTTTTATGTGTTCTTTAGAGCTTCACTCCTTTCTTAAGCTTTGAAAAATTCTCAGCCATTCTTTCTTGAAGTTTGCTTCTGCTCAGTCTCTTTATTCAGTGGGGGCCTCCAATTCAAGTAAATTTAATTATAATAATTCTGCTCTACATTCATAAACACCTTTCTATATTTCTCTTTTTTCTCTTTATGACTCAGTAAGTGTATTTTCTAATATTCTGTATTACACATTACTAATCCTACCTTAATATGTTATTTCTTCATAGAGAATTTCCATTGGATTTTTTCTCTTACGGAAATCTCCAGTTTACCTTCTGTGTTTCCATCTTTTTCTCTAATTTCTTGACCATATTAATCATAGTAATTTTAAAATCTCCCTCTGCTAACACCAGTATCTGAATCACCTTTATATTTATTCCAATTGTGTATTTTCTCTCTTGGTTTTCAGTCATGTGGTCCTTTCTTTAACAAGATTAATTTTATGTAATTGACTAACAAACAGTGTGCATAAATAATCACAGAAGCTCCAGAGAGAGGGATAGCAATTATTGTAGGTTTTAAAGGCCATGTACAGTCTCTGTCTCATTTTTTTTCTCTCCCTTTATTTTTGGGAACAACATTTTACCAGTGAAAAATACTTTAGCTTGTGGGGTGTACAAAAACTGCCCACAGTAGATTTGTCTCAGTGGCCACAGTTTGCCAAGCCCATGGTGATTGGCACTAATTCAATACTGTGAAACATTAAAAGGCTGTACATTAGGAAACTAACTACAAACTAGGAAATGGGATGCTACTGATACAGTTATAACCATCTTTCAGAAAACAGAGTTAAAGAGGAAGCAAGAAAATTAGGTGGCAAATAAGTAATAGATTGTTATCAAGATTAGTTTTTTGTTTTTTTTTTTTTCAAAAAGACGGTGTGGATCAAGGTCAAGGTTAAAGGTAGGGTTGAACAAAATAGGAATAGGGTTTTTTTTTATTATTTCTTAGAAAAATGTATCTGAAAAAACTTCTATAGAATATATATTGGGGCAGCAAGTCATATTTTGTTAACAAATTTTTAACTTCACAATAGTAAGTAATGTGTTTGAAACTTACTTTTGAATACCCCATGTGACCTCAGAACAGTACTGAGAAAACAGTGCTGTTTTATCATGCTTCAGTACAAAGTCAGCCAAATAATAATATTCATTTTTTGAAATGACTAAATATATACTTGCATAGAGGACTATTCAAGGTCATTATAGACTAGTAAGTAAATAATAATATTCAAAAGTCCATAACTACACATTCATGTAATTAATAACTGTTACCCTCAATAGATTGAATAATGTAACTTCACCATGGTCTTCTACCAATATCCATAATTCCTCTTATAGATATTTTAAAAATCTGGTCTTGAATATATATAGGGGAAAAAGTCTTTATCTTTCTTATGTAGAAGTTGTGATTAATATTTAACAATTCTTTGTAAAACGTTTTGTCATTGAATACTATTATTGTAAAATATTATTTTATTGCTTGCTCTCGAGAGTCTTATCTTCCATTATAGACCCTTCCTTCTAGTTGGCACATAGAGTGGTGCTTGATCACCTTAATATAAGCAGGGACTGTGCTGAATTGAAGCTGGTTAAAAGCCTGATAATGCTCTGTCTACCTCTGCGGTAACCATGACCCTTCAGCATTTTTTATTGAAAACATGGTATAATCTGCCAATCCCTCCCTCTACTGTGTCCTACACTCTAATTACCATCCTGTCAGAATTCTAACATTTCCACTCTGCTTTCTAGAGGCTTTCTGCTCAAAATTTTAATCTCCTACCCTATGCATCTCAATATTTGGAAAATAGCCTGAGGGCAAAAATGGCCCTATGCTTGGAGCCTCCCAAGCATCTGGTGTCCACCCCAAACCCTCCACCCCACAGTGGCCTTCCCCAAGGATTTCCACCAAGCTTAAATCTGGATTTTCAGTTTTCTGCCCATTCCCAGAATTGGCATATACCACTAGGATGGGGTTCTCTAGTTGGTTCCCTCCTTGTCATCTTAGCCCCTCTCTTTTTCATTGCTTCTATAATTCTCCATTTCCTTAAACAGATGATGTCGATATTTTATTTGGCTTTCCTAGCTTTTCTAGGAAGGAGTGCTGTCTTGCCATGAGCTCCCCTATCTTGTTGGAGGCAAAGAAATTTAAGATGGCTTAATATTTAAGCAAAAAAATCATCAGCTTAGCCTTCTACAGTCTGACCTCAACCTATATTACAATATCTCTACATAGCTACTACATGCCTGAATGTATGTAATGATTCAGTCCTAACTAGCTGAATGCTCCATATATTCTCTGGATATTCTTGACTGGAATTCCTTAGCCTAACCTCTCTGGATCTTTGCCTGTAAAAGTCGTATCTACTTAATGCCTCTCCATAGTCATATACTCCTTGAAGTTAGAGACTGAGTCTTGCTTATATTTGGATTCCCTGGTGTCTCATAGCTCAGAGCTTTACACATAGCAGGAACTCAATAAATATTTGATGATCTTTGTTGAGTAGCCTGTATTTAGTGCTTTGACACCCTTTGGCCTTTCTTTCTATGACCTCCTAATCTGGGGAAGTTCAGTTTCAGAGAAGTCTTTTATTAGCTAGGATTTTTTTTTTTCCTGGTGAAAACATCACATTTTTAGTTCATTGACCTTCAGGTTAGCCACATAGAGCCACATAAACAGAAAATCTGATATCTAAATGAATTTTAGTAACTGAACAGGCTAGTGAAATTGAAATCTTTATCTTCAACATATTCTGAATTTAATGACTGAATGTAGTTTGGAGTTTAAATTCAGATACATTGTTCTTTAAAATGTCCATAGGACCCCAGATGGCTATTTCTTATCACTCAATAAAAATAGCCTTTCTTATCATCATTTTTATCTGTTCTTTTCTTTTATGAGTTTTTATTATAGGGGCAGACAATATGTCCGCTGGTGGAAAAGTTTGCCATTAAGACTTTTAAAGACTTCGGTTGGAGCAAACCAGGTTCACAGAAAGTTATTTTACCCATACCATGATTTTGGCATTTTTCTTTAAAGAACAGGTTCATCTTGATGCCCTTTTGTTAAATTGATTCAGAAGGGGGAAAATACGTTAAAGAAACAACAATATGCAATAGCAATAGCTATTGCTTCTTGGAAATTTGCTGTATTGACATCACAGCACTGAGCATTTGTCCAGATTCTCTCTCATTTAAAATTCACAGCAACACCATGAGGTGAGTCCTTCTATCACCCTCATTTCGTAACTGAGGCTTAGAAAAATTAACTACTTTGTCCAAGATCAAACATCTAGCAAGTACCAGGATGAGGGTTTTACCAATTTTTTCTGAATTTCAAAACCAATGTACTTAACATATGGGTTATTAGCTCTCTACCATGACATAAAAAGTCACCAATAATGGTTTATTGTGGAAAGAGTCAAATTAAAACATGTAGTATGAACAAACGTGATTTCGAGTATTGACCTGGATTACGTTAACGGAATATAAATAAATTTTTACTAGTAAACCAGTATGAAGGGCAACATTTTGTCTAGAAAAGTTTATGTGTTAATAAATTAGAAATAGTCTCCTGAAATTATCTCCACCAAAAGATGTCCATCATTAAGAATTAATATGTCACAAATACAAGAATTCCAAGAGAAGCCTAAGGTATATCTACTGTTGTAGTTCCAACATATCCGAGCATGCGTACTTGAGAAACTAGACAGGATTGTTGACAGAAGTCTGTTTTATTTAGGACTAAAATATCTTATGGGAGCAAACTTATAAAAGAAGCTTAGTCTCATATTAAAGCCATAATTTTCTAAAGGGAAAGGGGATTCTAAATATAGGGTGGGGTCTATCACCCAGATTTATCTCCTGGCTCATTTTCTCACTTATTCTTATCTGCAAGGGAAAAAAAAAAGCTATTAAACTATGTAAGGCACCATAGCAAAAACATAAGAAATAAGAAAAGGGAGAGAATGTTAACTTTATGTCAGCTGAAAGCCATTGGGCCTTCAAGGAGGGGGAGCTCCTGAGAATGGGGCACCTTGCTGGTTCAGTATCTGATAAATGTGGCATATCTTCTGTGAGAAAACATAGCATCAGCCATTCACAGGGGGCATAGGTACACAGGTGGAGAATCAAGACCTCAGACAGGGAATACATCTGGTCACTATCCACATCATATTTGATGTGAGACTTGGCTTATAAATATATGTGAGGCATTAAAATAACAGGAACTTAGCAGTGAACTATTACATGCCACACATAGAATACAGTATTTAAAATAATGGATATTTAATATAGCAGCACAGTGGGGTAAATATTTTAAAATATATAATATATGTGGGTATAATATACATATGTGAATATAATGTACATATATACGCATGTGTATACAAATCTGTGTGCATGTTTGTGTGGTATGAGTGTTTCTGTGTATGTGTCAATACATCTATACATACATACATAATTGTTCCTATTTATAGAAACTAATATTTTGCCTTTCAGGTGATTGTTTATATATGTTTTATTTTATGGGGAAATGTACAGAGAAAACAGTGATTTAATATGTTTTACATAATACTAGGCAAAAAAATTGAACATATTAAATTAGTAAACATGTAATCCTTGACTGGATTGCTCTTTCCTCCACTTTCTGCCAAGTGGACTCTCCTTTTCCTGTACATGAAAAAGTGACCTTCGTTTTTCATTCTAGGTAAGACTGCTCTGCTGGAGGATCCTCTTGTTCTCTGATTCCCTTTGTCATAGCACTGATTATACCTCCTTAATATGACAATACTATGTCCTATTATTCAGCATATATAGACTCATTATGTATTGTTCTGTATCCTCAACCCAAGTAGAGTGCCAGGCACCCAATAAATACTTCATTTGAACTATATGTTCTCCCAAATCAAAAGCTTCCCTCAGATGAATATTTCTTAGACTTATACACTAACCTGATTTATTATTGGGTCACATTTACAATCAATATTTACATTGTAAATATCATTGTTTATATAAAATATTATGTTCAAGTTAAATTTTTCCATCCTACAAAGCAGATAGGAAACATTTGAGGGTTCAAAAGGGTTTTCCCCAGCCTCCTAAATTGGATCACATAGAGGGCTACATGCTGTGCATAAAGTGTATTTACAACATTCCATACATAATTTTATTTTCTTCATAGCATAATTTTAAATATGCATTTTTAAAGCATTGTGCATTTTCCAGTTTAGTCTTATTCTATTGGTTAACAAAAAATAAAAAGATTTTAAAAATTTCAAAAACCATGATTCATTCAGTAAGCCAAAATAATGATTTTAAAGAGGAATTGAAGATAATTACAATTCATTTGAACACACAGCAAATGATCATGAATTGAATCTCCCAGCTTTGAATTATTATTTCAAAATGGCTTATCTTTTTCTCTGAATCATCTTCCATTATCTGTGAAAGTTGACCTTTGATCTTTTAGTTTTTTCCATCCAACATTTTCTCTAACAATTAGTAAAGCAGTACTTAAATGCCCTAAAGAAGATATCCATTTTTAAAAATGTGAAGAAATTCCTTTGTAATATAAATAACTATTTATTTGGTCCTTTATTACATAGTGAAAACATATTAAACAAATAAATTTTTATCTGTATAGGATCCGTGTCCCTGTTTTGAAAGAGAGTCCTACAGTAGGTTATTGGTACATCCAATATCTACTGCATCCTTTCTTTTTTTTCTTTATTATTATTATTTCTTTATTATTATGTTCAATTAGCCAGCATATAGTACTGCATCCTTTCAACCAACTTTACAAGATCTGCCACTTAACTTTATTTCAGGCTTTGCATTGAGCTTTCAAGACCTGGCAACCAGATATCAGTGTCATCACATTCATTATTTAGTGCCTCATTAAGATTCAATCCTTCTTTTGTAGCTAATGTCTACCTGTCTAAACCTACTGGTAAAATTAGAGGCTTGAGTAAGGAACAAATAGACAAATTAAATTTAAAAAAGAGTTTCCTTGAATGTATCAGTCAAAAATTCTCTGTTCTCATAACTATGGAATACTTTCTTGTATGTGTGGCCCTAACTATACTGGGGCCAGTTTTCCATTTATTATTTCTGAAACTAAATAGTGCCCTTTATGTTAGGCAGGAAAAATATAGAGAGACTTAAATAGTAAACATCTTAGATTTATAACCTCATCTTTGAATGTCAAATCAAGTTTAAGGGGGTGTTTTTTGTTTTTTAATATTTTATTTAGCACCTGGGTGGCTTAGTTGGTTAAGCGTCTGCCTTCAGCTCAGGTCATGATCTCAGGGTCCTGAGATTGAGCCCTGCATTGGGGTCCCTGCTCAGCCGGGAGCCTGATTCTCCCTCTCCCTCTACCTGCTGCCCACCCCCCACTTGTGTGCTCTCTCTCTCTCTCTCTCTTTCTCTCTGTCAAATAAATAAATAAAATAAAATAAAAAGATTTTATTTATTTGCGCAAGAGAGCACAAGCAGGGAGTGGGGAGGGACAAAGGGAGGGGGAGAAGCAGACTCCTCAATGAGCAGAGAGTCAGATGCAGGGCTCCATCTCAGGACCCTGAGATCATGACCTGAGCTGAAGTCAGACGCTTAACCATCTGAGCCACCCAAGCACCCCAGCAAGTTTAATCTGTAATAGTATAGTTCAGCTTAGCAGTTTTAAATATTTTTTCTTTACTTTAAACTTTCATTTGGCTCTTTGTTTTCCCTGAAAGTTAGCATGCTTTAGGAGAAAGTGAACTGGACCCAGGTATCAGAAATCCTAGTTTCTAGCACCATGTTTTCACATTTAATTAGAAAAGTGATCTCAGACATCTACTTAGAGGAAGCTCAAAACCATCAGCTGTAAAATGGGGATTGGATGACTTATCTTCACGCTTGTTCCCAGCTTTAATATCTACAATGTGTATGTGTGTGTGTGTGTTTTTTCTCAGTATAAATCCCGTTAATTATTTTTATCTCCACGGCACTCAGAACACTGTCTGGTGCCTAGTGGCACTATATGTTTTTGTTTGTTCATTTGTTTTCCTAAGAGAAAGAAGGAGCAAAAAGCAGAACAGAGATGAGAAGGAAGGAAGAAAAAAAGGAAGGGAGGGAAGAAGGAAAGAAGGAAGGAAGGAGTGTTTTAAAATGTGGCGTAAACAATAACTATTGCCTATTTAGCAGACTTTTCAACCTGGGCAAACAATATCAAGAAAAGATTTGGAGAGTTATTTGCTTTCTACCATCTAGCCCTTTCCCCTGCTTCTGGAATGACAGTTAACTCACCCTCAGGTGCATCATTTTAATAGTTTCATGGATGTTTCATCTAGGTATTGTCATCCTTTCTTAACAAGAGACAATTTTATTAGATTGTTAAAAATTTGCTTCTGAGTGTCTCTATTTTTCTTAGACACCATTTACATCCAGAACCAATATTTTAGAAGACAGTTGAGAATCCTCTTGTCTCTTTTAGTAAGACTTGTCTTTCAGCGAGGTGTAATGAGTATTCCCTCCGCCAATCCTGCAGAACAGGCACTTCTTTATTGGAGTTCTCTTTGAAGGGAAATGGATTCCTGGAGTCTAACCTTCATAACATGCGGGGGTTGGTATCATGAGAGTGAGCGACAGCTGTGTACTAATTATGAGAGAAAATGGTGGCTCACTTCTCTAGCTTCTATTTTTCTGAAATGTAAATGATCCTAAATTATTAGGTGTTCAAATGGTAGGTGAAAGTTAAGGTAACATTTCCAAAGAAATTTAGAAGCGATTTATATGGCATCCAGGCAATTTCTGCCTTAGAGTGTACTCAATCTTTTATTTTAATGCTGACACTTCAAGCTGAAAGTCTTTCAGTTACTGTTGAAGTTAAAATAACACAACAGAGGGAGGTGAGTAAACTGTTATAAAATACATGATGAATGTTCAGAAAACATTGTCTATTATATGCAAGAGGAAACCCATAGAAGAGGAAAAAAATGAACTTGCAAAAATGAATCAAGAAATGAAAGACAGACAGTTAATACACAGAGAAATCAATGCAGACTGGATAGGGAAGGAATTTTATTAAAGAAAAACAAGAACAGTATCTTCTTCCTTAATTACAGTTTGTAAGCTTTAGAAATATTCTCTCTTTTCTTTTTAGCAATAATTTGTTAGACTTCAGTCTAGGTGAATTTACATGTTCAAGTTGTGAACATTATTTTTGAAATGGAGGATTCATTGTGTTTATAAGCATTGAATGTACAGTTGTATTCATTTTGCTGGGAAGAGATACTAAGAAAATATTTTTCCATTTTAAGGTAATAGCTACTATGATTATTTGCTTTTACTTTTTCTGCATTGTTTTGGGGGAGAAAAAAACAATTATTTAATGAAGGAGAACCTTTGTGGCAGTGAATAGAGTAGTTAGGTGAGCTCTGTCAGGTTACACTTAAAAACTGGTGTTACAATCATTTTAATGGAAGAGTGTGCTTCTCTGATATTACACTAATTGCCATGCTTTCTTGGTATCTATAGTGAATCATTTATTCCAAAAATAATTATTGAGTGCTATTATGTGTCAGTTGCTAGTTTAGACACTGAAGGTGGAAGTTAAAAGAAAAAATAAGCAAAATTTTCTCCATTTCACAGCTGATTTTAAGGTGAGAGAACCAAAAATAAATGGATACATACACAGTTTGCCCTAAGTGCTAGAGAAAAAGAATAATGAATAGTAAGGGCACAGCAACTGCAGAGGTGAGGGGTAGATTATGATTTTAAATAGTGCAACCAAGTCATTGGAAATACATCTGAATAAATATCCGAAAGCCATAAAGAAGTAAGCTGTATGGAAACCTGGGCAAACAGTGGGTCAGCCACACAGAACAGCAAGGAGTAAGACCCCAAGGCAAGGGCCTGTCAAGAATGTCAGAGGGAAGACCTATAGGCTGCTTTTAAGGGTCTGGCTGTCACTCAGAGTGAAACGGGAAGCTGTGGAAGGTTTTGAGCAGAGAAATAACACTATGTTTCAGGTTTGTGCAAGATTATTTTGGTAGTCCTGTTGAAAATAGATTGTTGATGTCTAAGAACAATAAAAACAGTGACCAGTTAGGAGGTATTGCAATAATCCAGGAAGATATAGTAGTGACTTGGGCCCAAGGAGTAGCATTAAAAAAAAAAAAAAGAAGTCAAAAAGTGATTTGATTTTGACTCTGGTATTGTTTGCTGCAATGGTGACCCTGGTCATTTAGACTAACTCTAAAATAAAAATGCAGGAAGACAAAAGTAAGAATTTTTCTATGAGTGCTTCAAGGAACTGACCAGATAGCAGAAGAAATCTCAGAATAAATCCTCAAACAAAGCAAAATTCTGAGATAAAACAGGATACTTACGATGCATGAGTCCAGAACATTTGCTGGTCCTGCTACCGTAGCTGCTATGGTGAAGGACTTTCAAGGGAAGTAGCAGAAATTGGTGCCAGGGGGTACCAAAGGGCAAGAATCCAATGAGATAACATGTGCAGTAATGTACAGTGATGAAGGGGAAGAGCCATATCGTGATAAGGAATGCCAGAAGAAAAGTCAGTCCCACTTACCCTCTGCAGGATGAAGAAGAGCAAAGAGATAGAAGGAAGAGCGGTGGAAACATCCCAGTCTCATTTGAGAGGTTTGAAAACAAATATGTATTTTATTTTATTTTTTTTATTTATTTATTTGACAGAGAGACAGCCAGCGAGAGAGGGAACACAGCAGGGGAGTGGGAGAGGAAGAAGCAGGCTCCCAGCGGAGGAGCCCGATGTGGGACTCGATCCCGGAATGCCTGGATCAGGCCCTGAGCCGAAGGCAGATGCTTAATGACTGCGCTACCCAGGCGCCCCTGAAAACAAATATGTATTTTTGACAGAATGAATTAACTCATGAATTAGTTTACTGTTTGAATATTAGTTTGTGCTTCAGAGTTCTGAATAAGAGCATTTCTCTATATAAATTAGGATTCCAAAGGAACCTTTCCTTACATGAAAGAACCACTTCTGGAGAGAAATAGAGCATTTCCATGATCACAGTTTTTTGTTTTTTGTTTTTTTTTTAATTTAGCCACATTTTTACAGAAGTTTAATAAATGTGATGTTTAAGATTGAACTAAGGAAATATTTTATAATTTTCAAAATATTAGATATTAAAACTTTGAAGGTTTTGGAACAGCAATATGTAATAACTTTCTTATTTGGGTATATAATATTCAATTTAATCACCTTTTTAAAAAATAAAATGAGGGCACCTCGGTGGCTCAGTTTGTTAGGTGTCTGCCTTTGACTCAGGTCATGATCCTGGGGTTCTGGGATTGGGCCCAGCCGATTGGCTCCATGCTCAGCCGGGAAATCTGCTTCTCCTGCTCCCTCTGCCCTTCCCCCCGCTCATGCTGGCTCGCACATGCTCTCTCTCTCTTATAAATAAACAAAATCTTTAAAAAAAAAAGTGAAAATAAAATGAAGTCATTTGACCAAGAAATAATGGAGGAATTGTTTTAAGTCTACTTTTTAAATTTACACATATATTTCTATTCCTAAATGAAATAACTACATAGATCATTTCATACTGTTACAGCTTCCAGAGGAACCAAAGAACCTTCATTCCTTCCCAGTAGAGGAATCAAAATATATATTACATGGTTACTTTCAATAAGAAATTGTCTTCTGTTATGAAAATAGATGAATTGAAGACTGTTCTTACATAAAGCATTTTCAATTTCTGAAAATCTGTGTGTTATCTTTCGTTATTTACCTAAAATGAGGATCTGCCTCTCTTTTTTTTTCTTCAAGATTTTATTTAAATTCTCGTTAATTAACACATGGTGTAATATTAGTTTCAGGAGTAAATTTAGTGATAAACCTCTAACTACTGAGTTAGAAGCAAGAAATTACTGATCCTTTACCTTATGACTGGAATAAAGCTATTTAAGACTCAACAGAAACAAGCACACGAAAGTGTGTAGCTGGCTTTGATGTATGATTTCCTTTTAAATTTTTAAAAAATACTCAAGGGACATCAAGTTTGGTGTCTTCTGTGAGAAAGAATATTTAGGACTAGTGGAATCATGCACTTATACCAATTTAACTACGTATTTTAACCGACTAAATGTTATCACATAAGAGATTATCAAAGTATGTAAATCACATGAAAATATTTCACTGGGCACTATTACATTTCTGGCAGTAGGGATCTTAAACTTTTCCTTTGGAAATAAGAGGAAGTTTAGATGGGCAAAATCTGGGATATATAGAACTATCAAGTGGTGAAATCAGGCAAAAATTAGAGAAATATTGATCCGGGACTTGTTCTACAACATTTTACATACATGCTCCCTCCCTGCCTCAACCCCCAGAAAAGGAAGTCTGTCAGAAATTCCTGCTATTCTGTATCCCACCCATCTCTTAGGTATCCTTCAGGTATTTGTTCAAACCTCACGTTCACCCATTCACTGAAATGTAACCCAGGTTACATTTCCTGTTTCAACACCATCATGACTGCACTAGTGAAAGACACTCCATCTTTCTCCTGCCTTTTTACTGAGGTCCTGGATTCAAGCTCAGATCCATTTTCCACACTATGGCCAGAAATATCTTTTTTTTTAGTTTTTATTTTAATTCCACTTATTTAACATATAGTGTAATATTAGATTCTTATGTGCAGTATAGTGATACAATACTTCCATACAAATCCAGTGTTCATCACAAGTGCACCCCTTAATCCCTGTCATCTATTTAACCCATCCCCCACCAAACTCCCCTCCCACCAAACCATCACTGTGTTCTCTATAGTTAAGACTTTTCTTGGTTTGCCTGTTTCTTTATTTTCCACTTGCTCATTTGTTTTGTTTCTTAAATTCCATATATGAGTGAAATCATACGGTATTTGTCTTTCTCTGACTGACTTATTTCGCTTAGAATAATACTCTCTAGCTCCATGCAGTCTTTGCAAATTGTAAGATTTCCTTTTTTTTTTTTTTTTATGGCTGGGTATTATTCCGTTGCATATTTATACCAAATCATTTTTTTTCCCTCGCATGTAGTATTAGGGTTTGGTTAGAACCCTATTTGGCCAGAATAAAGGTTAGGGTTAGTGTTAGGGCTATGTGCTTATTATCCTCCAGTTCAGAGACCTCCCAAGAGGAATAAGATTAGGGTTTATGTTATATATGGTTAGGGTTAGGGGTTAGTTATTAGGAGTTAGGGTGATTGTTTGGGTTAGGATTAGGTAGAATAATACTCTACCTACATCCATACGATTGCAAATTCCAAGATTTCATTCTTTCTTCTAGCTGAGTAATATTCCACTGTTTATATATACACCAAATGTGGTTTTTTTCCCTCAGCTCTTGGATTAGGGTTCATTTTAGGGCTTGAATAAGAGTTAGGTTTAGGTTTAAGGTAGGGCCAGGGTGAGGATGTTTGCCTACAGTTCAGAATCCTGTCCTGAGGAATAAGTTTCATGTTAGGGTTATGCTTGGGTTAGGGTTAGGAGTTTATGGTTAATGTTTTGGGGTTAAGGTTAGAATGTGGGTTAGGATGAGATTTAGAGCTAGGGTCAGGGTTGGGGTGAGAGTATGTTTCTCATATCTTGCAATTCAGAGGCCACCCCAGAGTTTAGGTTTAGGGTTAGAGTTGGGGTTAGAGGTAGAGTTAGATGTTGTTGGTTAGGGGTATGGTTAGTTTTAGGGTCAAGGTTAAGGTTAGAATTAGGGTTATGTTTTTTGCCCCCAACCTGCAGTTCAGAGATCTCTCCATCAAATAAAACCTCTGACTTAGGTTTTGATGAGAATAAACATGGCAACCATTCATCAAACTCAAGTAAAGGGGGTTTTGTGCCCTAAACACTCTTTAAATGGATATTCAGTTGTTCCTTCTGCTGGTTTTCTTTAAGTTTTTATTTCAATTCCAGTGAGTTAACATACAGTGGAATATTAGTTTCAGGTGTAGGATTTAGTGATGCAATGCATATACAACACCCTGTGCTCATAACAAGTGTAGTCCTTAATACCCATCACCTGTTTATTCCATCCCCCCCACACACAAGCCCCCTGTCGCCCTTATGTTTTGTCTATAGTTAACAGTTATTTCTTTGTTTTCCTCTTTCTTTTTTTCCCTATGATTATTTGTTTTGTTTCTTAAAGTCCACATATGAGTGAAATCATATGGTATTTGTCTTTCTGTGACTGACTTATTTTGTTTAGTATAATACTCTTTAGCTCCATCTACATTGTTGAAAATGGCAGAATTTCATTATTTTCATGGCTGAATAATATTCCATTGTGTATATACACCACATCTTTTTATCCATTCATCAGTGAATGGATATTTGGGCTCTTTCCATAATTTAGCTATTGTTGTTAATGCTGCTATAGACATCAGGGTGCATGTATCCTTTTGAAAGAGTATTTTTGTATTCCTTGTGCAAATACCTAGTAATGCAATTGCTAGATCATAGAGTAGTTTTATTTTTAACTGTTTGAGGAACCTATATGCTGTATTTCAGAGCGGCTGCATCAGTTTGCATTCCCACCAACAGTGTAAGAGGGTTTCCCTTTCTCCACATCCTCACCAACACCTGTTGTTTCTTGTGCTGTTGATTTTAGCCATTCTGACGGGTGTGAGGTGATATCTCATTGTCACTTTGATTTGTATTTCCCTGATGATGAGCGATGTGGAGCATCTTTTCATGTGTCTGTTGGCCATCTGGATGTCTTCTGCCCATTTTTTAACTGAATTATTTGTTTTTGGGGAGTTGAGCTTCAAAAGTTTTTTCATATGTTTTGATAATAACCCTTTCTCAAATATGTCATTTGCAAATATCTTCTCCCATTCTGTAAGTTGCCTTTTAGTTTTTTGATTGTTTCCTTCACTATGCAGACCTTTTTATTTTTATGTAGTCCCAATAGTTTATGTTTGCTTTTGTTTCTCTTGCTTCAGTAGACATACCTAGAAAGAAGTTGCTATGACCGATCTCAAAGAGTATTCTCCTCTGTGTTCTCCTCTAGGATTTTAATAGTTTCCTGTCTCACATTTAGATCTTTAATCCATTTTGAATTTATTTTTGTGTTTGGTGTGAGAAAATGGTCCAGTTTCATTCCTTTGCCTGTTGCTGTCCAGTTTTCCCATCACCATTTGTTGAGGAGACTGTCTTTTTCTCATTACATATTCTTTCCTGCTGTGTCAAAAATTAACTGACCATAAAGTTACGGATTCATTTTTGCATTTTCTATCCTGTCCTATCGATCTATGGGCCTGTATCATACTCTCTTGATCACTACAGCTTTGTAATATAACTTGAAATCCAGAATTGTGATGCCTCCAACTTCACTTTTCTTTTTGAAGGCTGTTTTGGCTATTCTGGTACTCTTTTATTAATGTGGTCTCTCACATTAATTGACTTGCAAGTTGATCCCCTCTTGCATCCCAGGAATAAATCCCACTTGATTGTTGTGAATGATTCTTTTCATGTATCGTTGGATTTGGTTTGCTGGTATTTTTTGAGAATTTCTGCATCCATGTTCATCAGGGATATTGGCCTATTATTCTCTTTTTTTAGTGGAGTCTTCATCTGATTTTGGTATCAGGGTAATGCTGGCCTCATAGAATGAATTTGTAAGTTTTCTTTCCATTTATGTTTTTTGGAATATAGTTTGGGAAGAATAGGTATTAGCTCTTCTTTAAATGTTTGGTAGAATTCACCTGTGAAGGGGCACCTGGGTGGCTCAGTCAATTAAGTGTCTGCCTTCAGCTCAGGTCATGGGGATCCAGGATCCTGGGACCAAGCCCTGCATCTTGCTCCTTGCTCAGCAGGGAGCCTACTTCTCTCTCTCCCTCTGCTGCTCCCCCTGCTTGTGCATTCTCTCTCTCTCAAATAATTTTTTTTAAAAATTCACCTGTGAAGCCATCTGGCCCTGGACTTGTGTGTGTTGGGAGTTTTTTGATTACTGATTGCTTGTTTTCAATCTATTCAAGTTTTCTATTTGGTCCTGTTTCAGTTTTTGTAGTTTATATGTTTGTAGGAATCTATCCATTTCTTCTTGGTTGTCCAATTTGTTGGCATATAGTTTTCCTTAATATTCTCTTATAATTGTATTTCTGTGGTGTTTGTTGTTATTTCTCCTCTCTTGTTTGTGATTTTATTTACTTAGGTCTTTTTTTCTTTTTGATAAGTCTGGCTAGAGGTTTAACAATTTTATTAATTTTTTCAAAGAATCAGCTCCCAGTTTTATTGATCTGTTCTATTGATCTTTTTTTTTTTTAAATTTTTTAGCTCCTATATCATTTATTTCTGCCCTAATCTTTATTAATTCCCTCTTTCTGCTGGCATTAGGTGTTTTGTTTCTTGTTCTTTTCTAGCTGCTTTAGTGTAAGGTTGGTTATTTATTTGAGCTTTTTCTTGTTTCTTTAGACAAGCCTGTTTTGCTATATTCTTCCCTCTTAGGACTGCTTTTGCTGCATCCCAAAGGTTTGAGACTGTTGTGTTTTCATTTTCATTTCTTTCCATGTATTTTTTAATTTCTTCTTTGATTTCCTGGTTGTCCCATCCATTGTTTAGTAGCATGTTATTTCACCTCCACGTGTTTGTGTTCTTTCCAATATAACTATAGAGAACAAACTAATGGTTACATTAAAGAGTGCACTTGCTGTGATGAGCACTGGGTGTTGTGTGGAAGTGTTGAATCACTCTGTTGTGCACCTGAAACTAATATTACACTCTATGCTAATTAACTGGAGTTTAAATAAAAACTTAAAAAACAAAAGACAAAACAATAATTATAAATTTGAAATAACACTTATATGGATCATGTATTGCTCATCAAATACATTTCTCTAATTAAAATAATTTAATTTTAAAAAATGTAGATTTTGCTTTTCAAATATATTAATTCAACACTTCATAGATCAATTTAGTAAAAAAATTTTGTTGAGGAACTTGGTTTTACAGTTAGTAAACAATTATATTGGATGATTTCATCATTTGGACTAGTGGTTTAAATGAACTAAAAGGTAGGTGCAGAATAAGGACAACTGAACATTATTATAAAGAGGCATTGTGAGTGATCAAGAAAGCCAATTAAAAGTAGCTGTGATGATATAAATCCATCATGACTGTAGCTGTGGGTCAACTGACTTGATTCATACATATGGCTAACACTACTAATGATAGCAAAAACACAATTTCAAGTAGGAAGAAATAAAATAAGCAACACTAAAATAAAACTACAAAAACATAATATTTGCCCAGCGGTTACTTATTTGGCAACTGAGATTATTAAGGACTCAGAAAGGCACATAAAAACAAGTAAATATTTCTGAGAAGCCAAGAAATGTCACTAAGTTCAAACAATAAAGCTCAAGCATTTGATTCAGGTCATTACTTTATTCATTTAATTTTACTTCAGAAAAAAATTTCCAATAGCTTGGTTATTTGATGTGTTAGAAGTGGAAAATTAGAATCTGTGAGAGTATATAAATATAAATTGAGAATATTCTGCAAGGATAGTGGCTATATGGGGGGAAGGAATAAAATTGTTATGTAGAGTTGGTAAAAGTATGAAGGGGAACTTATAATTTTTATTCTATATGTGCTGGTATTTTTTTAACTTTTTGCCAGTATGTTTTTTCTTCACTAATTTTAAAATGAATAAAGTGGAAAATAAAAATGAAACACGAAAAATACTCAGATAAATTCTACTGCAAAAAATAAGATGATCATTCCAAACAAGTAAAAATACTAAAACCTTTCATAAGAAAAAACATGAGAATAAAAGACAGTAATTTCTTGTTAAGAATTAATCATAGAAGAGCATCAGTTCATGTCAACGGGTGTGCTGGTAGCTTAGTTTTTGTTCTCACGCAAAACCCAAATGAACACTTCTTAAGAGAAGTTCTAAAGGAGCCTAACAATAATTATAACGTTCAAGGTTTCACTACTAGTATAGGCTGAATCCCTTTTCCAACAAGGGGAAAAAAGATAAGGGCAGAAAAACAATAATTTGTGCTGGTAATAATGCAGTAGCTTAATAGAGTCTAGTGATAAGAGTAGCTACATTGAAAATTAGCTACATTTTGGCCTTGGCATTTAACTTTTTTTTTCTGTAAAGTGAAATCATAAGCATGAGCTTTTATATGGTTGGGCAAGGACACAGCTAGTGTTTGACACCAGTTAGCTAAAGTGTTTTCTGACAAATGAATTTCTGTATTTCCTTAGGTATAACTACGTTATGAAAGGTTTCTGTAGAACCAAAATATAAAGAGTAATCTGTTTTTCTACTCTGTAATAACATCTGGTCAAATAACAGCTTTCTTGTAGCCCAGAGCATTCTGTAATATTGGCTAAGTCTGTTTGCTGGCTTTGGGCAACATAAATTCCTGGAAGCAAGATTTAGGAAGTGACTTCCTAAATCTCGAGATTTGTTGGAAAAGCCTGTTTGGGTAAGAAATATAGAAAGATTTTGCTGTGCAAATCCAGAACAGGCCAATACCACAGAGCAATAGCAAAGAAAAAAAGAAGAGCTAAAGCAAGTTTTGTCTGTGATAGACCATTATCCTCTTCAGATAGCATAGCTAATGATTTTCAATTTGGAAAAGAAAAAAAAAAGCCAATTCTCCAAGTACTGTGCCAAAATAAGATACAATTCTTTCTTTGAAAGTAATAATAATAAAGTTAATCTGGTAGACTGCAGTAGGCAAAATCCAATGGGTATTATTCTTTTTATTTAAAGGAATTAATCTTTTGTCTGACAGGCCAGTTATAAATAAATAAAATATATATATATATTAATAAAATGGCTCAAGAGGTAAAGAATAAGACCTGAATCTCAAAGGACAAAATCATTCACTTGGCAACCATATAGTGGTAGAACACAAAATCTATTTAAACAAAGTCTGCTACATCCTGGAGAGAGACAGGAATTAGGGTGGGGGAATGTGACGCTGAACATCAAGTTCAAATGCAGAGGAGGTGTGTAATGAAAACTGAGTTGATAGTCTCTTTGGTTTTCTGATCTTCCTGAAGACGGTTTTTTTTAATGGAGATTAAGGGAGAGCGTATATTACAAATTTATTCTTTCTAAAAAAATGGTATTGTCACCATTTTAAATGCTAGATTTACAATGAAATTCTTCATAGTAATATATCTAGGTTAATGATAGAGGAAGTGTAGTTATCTCACATAGCATGTTTTCAAGCTTTAACTACAATTCTCAGTTGTCTTGAAGCTGATTGCTTCTTTACAATGTTTATTTGTATGTTAAGTAGTTTATATGCCAGTATGTATAATATTGCAGTTATTTTTGACAGAAAGTGGTTCACACATAGCCATGTTAAGGTACATAAAGATGGTCAGTGAATAAGGATGAGTTCAGTCTCAAAGGATTCCTCTGCTCTAGGATTCTGATTATTTCATTCTAGCATCTGTACTTTGTAACCCCCTCCATGTCTCACAACTCTGTTTCCACAATTTCTAGTTTGCTCTCTGTGAATTGGTGTCCTAGCTAATCCAATCAAGCAGTTCCTACCAAGGTTCAACAAGCTCTCCATTACTTCCCAACATGAGCAATTAAACCCTTCTGCTGAGACCACTAACGAGCACAGGGCAACTGGACACAGACTGTGAAATTCATCTTGACCAGACAAGCATTCATTTTTAACTTCCAGAAATGCTGATACCACCCCCCCCCCTTATGTCCTGGAAGCACACTGACTCCCATGCTTCCCCCTCTTCTCTCAACAGTAACTCAAGTTTAAAAGGTAGCTCATTATGGCGGTTTAGTAAGTGGTTTTTGGATGGACAGATGGATGGATGTGTTATATTCTATATAATCATATTTTGAGAACTCTTGAAATGTGTCACTTTATTAACTTTTTTTTGGTTGAAGTTACCTTGAGCATTTCATAAAAAATTTTGAATGGTACAAAAAAGGGTATGACTAAAAGGTTAAGTCTCCCTTTACCACAGAACTCAGAAACTACTCTCAAATAACATTCTACCCATAGTCAATGCATATAAAAGTATGTATGTACATACTCAAATAATTTTGCTATATTTTACAAATGAGATTATATTCTTCACATGGTCCTATATCTTAATTTTTGTTTAACAATAAATCTTATAAATTATTTACATCTTCACATATAGACCTTCATTTTTTTTTTTTGCAACTAGATAGTATACCAATATATGGAATGCATAATAGGTTTTAATTGTACCTGTAGAATTAGAATACAGGAAAGAAATGACTAAATATCAGGTTTGAAATATTACAAGCTCGAAGTATTCAGGGGCTTTATTTCTTAGTCTCCAAGTGACCTTGAAGTGACCTCAAGTGAGCATCTGGGTAAAGATATTACAAAAAAAAGAATGAAGAACAACAGTAAAAACAAAAAAGAAAGTAGGACAAAAAGATCATTTTTTATTTGAACCTGTAAGAAATAAACTTTTGCTTTATTTTCTCCATAAGTTATTTTTCTTGCAAGCAATGAGGAGATACGTTAAAACATGATGCTATCCAGGACGTGGGAGCAGGGAATTACTAATGATGGCAGGAGTAAGGGGAGGGTAGAGGTCTGAAGATCAAAGCAGCACACACAGATCTGACAAGAGGGAGCTCTTTGATTTCACATCAACCAGTATTTCCTGAGTGATTATTGCAGGCAAGATGCTTACTAGCTTTTAATCTAGAAAGACAAATGACAATTCGGCACAACATATGCTCAGTCCCAGGTGAGTGATTATAGACCGTAATTGCTAAAGGAGTCTGCTGAAAATACTAACACTACTCGTAGCTTTGTTCTTAGGCCAAGGGAAAGTACTATTGTTTTTACTGGTCTGTGTCCGTGGGAGACAGTTTGGAGCTACTAAATGGGAGAGCCTCTCCCCAGGATAATAATCTAGACAGGCTAGCATGTCACATATGGTTCAATAATTTTCATGCAACAATTACATTATTTACCATTCAAATAAATCCTGAACTTTAGAGATTTTATGCACCCTGACAAAATAGGAAATTTGAAAAAATTTCAAAGACCTGAATGTTTCCTAAAGAACTTTTTACCAATTAACCATCCTAGTCATAACCAGAAGTCCTTGCACAATATTTTATAAATTATATATGTTTGTAAGCAAACACCTGATTTTGTAATTTTTTCCTCCTATTTGACAATATGGTAGAGTGGGAAAAGCATGGTTTGAGGGATGAGATAAACCTGGGTTCATATCTCAATTCAACTATTCACTGGTTGAGTCATTTCTCTGAAGTTTCTCTTGATCTCAGTTCTCTGTTGTTGTGAGGAGTAAATGAGGTATTCTGTACAAGAATTTTGTTGAATTAAAAAAACCACATATATGCATTCATATATACATATCAATACTATAGATTTATATATGTAATTATCAAATATATTTACATATTTATTATTACATTAATTTTTATATTTTCTTAGTATTATTTAATATATTGTTATATATTATGGCATTATTAAACTAATTAATATAGCTAATTATATATATATGACATCATTATTTTCAACAGTTTAAGTTAAAAAACTGTGGTACAAGTTAGAGCTAGGTTACTATAGAATAAGAAATTAATTTTCACTTTTAGAACTATTTGCACAAATATGTTTTACTTTAGCATCCGTTGCACAATCATGTTATTGTAAGAGATTAATAAAGCATTTAATTCTGGTTACTTTTCTAGGCAATATATATACTAGATTTTTTTTTTAAAAATTTGCTGTTATAGTCTCTTATACTCCAATTAAAATTCACTATTATTCAGTAGAACTCACTATCCTTCAATTTCCAGATCACTATCTGGATTGTAATTAGCTTAAGTGTCTCTCTACAACTTACAAATAATTATCAACATAATAATCATTCTATAACTATGTTTTTTCTTATAGCCAATCCCTGGATAAACCACAATGGGGCCATAGCATTGGCATATTTAATTGTATAATCTGTACATGATATAGTCAAGAACCCAAAAAAGCTATTAAAGATAATTGGCAAGAATTATTATAGTGTCCAAGAAATGCTGCTTGATTGAGAATGTTTTTTTAGACTCAACATAGAAACCAAATTCAGAATGCAGTCCAGGGACAGATAGTAAACTGCAAAGGCGCAAAAGGAAAAATACCTTTCCTCAAAAAGTGTATTATTTGATGGAATGTCTTTTATAAACTGCTTTGGTTTTAGTGCTATTATTGGGCAGTTCTGTGTGATTAAGATTAGAATGTGATTGAGACATAAAAGTGCAATGATAAGGCCTTTCTTCAAGCATGAAAATAGCACTTGCAGATGGAGAACTTAAGAAAACTTTGCTATTGTTATTGAAATCCATGAAACTAAAAAGTAAACATATCATAATATTATAGGATATGAACCATATGGTACTCAAAAGAAAAGAATGTACAAACAAAATGAGGTAATGAACAGTGACTTGCAGAATAGGCCATCACAGAGATATTCTAATCCAGAATTTACTTCCGATGATGGTAGACTAATTAGGTGAAAAACTGGACAAATATTTAAAAGTTTCTGAAGGCATTGGAAAGTTTTAAAAGTAGTGTAGTTATATAGAGCAAAGATCTAAAAGAAGGGAACCCAGAAAGGTAAGCTATACTTTGGGGGCTTCTCGTTTCCTAGAGTTAGCTGCTGATTCTATGGAAGGTGATAGAGAAACAAAGAGGTTGAGCAGGGCTGCTGGCAAACTGTGGAGGCCAGAGTAACAAGTAATATGGGTTTCGAGTCCCCTAGGAGGGATGATCTAGTAAATGTCCCAGGCTCTGAGATTGAACCCTGAGGTACTACAAGCTAAAAGGAAGGATGAGCTGATAATTGACTAACACTAAAAAGGAAAAATAATCTGTTTCAATTATCTCAATCTCTGGTTGGGTCGTGATAATCTAGGATGTCTAATATCCATAGTAACCTTCCAGATGTAATTATTAATTGCTTCTGCAAAAAGAAAGCTTCAATAATTGTAGTCTACAAGTTTTCATATGCCATGTCTAAACTAAGTCATAAATAACCAGGAACATGAAAATAAAAAGCCACAAGACCAAAAGAGTAATAGACAATAGAAAACAATAGAAAACTTAAGAGTTATCAGACATAAACCATGATTTAATACGTTCAAGGAAACAAAGAGACAATTTGAAAAATTTCAAGAGAAAAATAGATGTTTTTAAAAAGAGCCTAGTGGAAATTCTAGAAGAAGAAAAATATAATACCTAAACTCAAGAATTTAATATAATAGTTTAAGTGATATGAAAATTATTAGAGTTGAAGAGGGAATTAATGGACAATAAATCAGAAAAAATATATGCATTAAAATACAAATAAAAGCAAGGATACAAAATACAGATAAGAACATAAGAGACATAGGAGATACTGTGTAAAGGTCTATTATAAATATAAGTAGAGTCTCAGAAGGGGATGGGAGAGGGAAGCAAAGCTTAAAGACATACTTGACTGAAAATTTCCTCAACTGATAAAGATACCAAATTACTGGTATAAAAATTTCCATGAAGCTAAGGATTATAAGGAAAATGACTCTAAGGAAATATCATAAAAAGATGAATGGAAGTCAAAGGCAAAGAAAAAACATTCTGGATCACATTCAAAGAGCAACAATAAGATTCTTAGTTAACTTCTCATCAGAAACCATGTCAGCCATCCAACAATGGAATGATATCTAGAGTTACAGTCATTTCATTTCAGCATATTGAAGGTATCATGTCTTATCCAGCAAAATATCATTCCAATATGAAGGTGAAATAAAGACATTTTCAAACAAATAGAAATAGAGAGTATATATCACCACCAGCCACCAAACAAAATACCATAAAGTGTTTTTTAGAGAGATGGCAAGTGACCCCTGACAGAGGTTTGGAGATACAGAAAGCAATATTTGGAAAAAATATTGGAATGATTTTAATTGCTCAAAGTAAAAATAGTGTGTTACAGAGTTTAGATACATAGAGAATTCATATCACACCAACATCGTATCAATTGTGAGTGGGGCAAATGGAGTTAAAGTATTCTAACATTTTTGCATTGTCTGAGAAGAGGGAAAACTACTAATTCATATTAGATTTTGATGAGAATGCACCTTGTAGACAGGAGAGCTAGTCTCAAAGTGTGACCTACAGGTTTAAGGAGCCCCCAAGACCTTTTAGTGCATCCATAAAAACAATATTATTTTCACAACAATTATTTTTATAATAAGACATTATTTGTCATTTTCACTGAGCTGTCATTTGATCTGATTGTGTAGAAACCATGGCAAGTAAAACTGTTGGCTTCTTAGCCCATATCAAGGCAGTAATGCCAAACTCTACTAGTTTTTATTGTACTTTTCTATTCTAGGGGTTAGCAATTTTTTTCCTGCAAAAGTCAAGAAAGGAAATGTTTTCGACCATCTGGGCCATGTAGTCTCTGTCTCAATTGCTAAACTCTGCAGTTGAAAAGCAAAATCATCAGCAGATGGTATATAAATAAATAGGCATGGCTGTATTCACATAAAATGTTATTTTTAAAAAAGTAGTAGTGGGTTAGTTTTGACTTGTGGACTATAGTTTGTTGACCTCTGTTCTTTTTTTTTTTTTTTAAGATTTTATTTCTTTATTCGACAGAGAGAGAGAAACAGCCAGCGAGAGAGGGAACACAAGCAGGGGGAGTGGGAGAGGAAGAACCAGGCTCATAGCAGAAGAGCCTGATGCAGGGCTCGATCCCATAACGCCGGGATCACGCCCTGAGCCGAAGGCAGACGCTCAACCGCTGTGCCAACCAGGCGCCCCTGACCTCTGTTCTATAACACATTTGCAGTAAAAACAACACACAGACACACACACACACACACACACACACACACACACAGAGAGGTTTACTTAAGAATGTCCTTCTTGGAGCACCTGGGTGGCTCAGTTGGTTAAGCATCTGCCTTTGGCTCAGATCATGGTCTCAGGGTCCTGGGCTCAAGTCCCAGGTTGGTCTCCCTGCTTAGCAGGGAGTCTGCTTCTCCCTCTCCCTTTGCCCCTCTCCCCACTCATGCCCACCCTCTCTCCCTCTTTGTCTCTCAAAATAAATAAATAAAATCTTTTTTTTTTAAAGAATGTCCTTCTTGAAGCAGTCGAAATTATTGATTTTATTAAAGCTTGAGATTTGAGTACACATCTTTTTAGTATTCTTTGTGGCATAATGGGAAGTAAGCATAAGGCACTTTGCCTGCATGCTGAAGTAGGATGACTGCCTGGAGGAAAAGTATTTAGGTGATTGTATCATTTGGGAGATGAACTAATTGCTTCTTCATGGAACACCATTGCTACTTGAAAAAACAATTAACGGATGAGCTACAGCTATTTAGATTTGGAAATTTGATAGACTAGCCAATGAGACATGAAGGGAAGTCTTATAATGGGTTTTTGGGAAAAATTCTTGCTATAAAAAAGACACCCTAATAGTTGCTCTTCCTCCACTGGACATTATCCTCTCTGCATGTAATGCCCAGAACTATGATAACCATTTTGTAAGGTAGAAAATGGTGTACCTGATGACAAAGCCAATAGCATCCTAAGTGACAAACTGCTAGTATACTGAGTTGATGGGATTACAGCATAAGGGTTGCTATTCTACTTTTATCAGGTCATTAATTTATCCATTTATTTACCACACATTTGTTGAATGCTAATTATATGCTAGACACAGGGGGAAATGGCAGAGTATCTCACCTCCTAGAAATTCTAATACGAAGGGCAGAGAATGAACCTATAGTTAGATACATGAGGAGAATTCAGAGTGCTATCGAAGTGTGACCTAGTCTGGGGTGAAGTGAATGCTTTTCTGAGAGAACGTAAACTATAAGCTAAACCTGAATGATGAACAAGAGTTGATTAGGATAAAGGAGAGGAAAGGGTTTCCAGAAAGGAAACCAATTACTTAAATTATGAAAGAGCAGGGAACACATGCTAGGAAGTTAAGGGAGGTGAATATGCCTCAAGCAAAAAGAACAAGGGGTGGCAGCCATGGCGACTGAAGAAGTGATTGTTCACCTTGCAGTCTTAGAATATTATGGACCTAATTAGAGATTTTGAACTTCATTCCAGAAGATAAACAGATTTATTGATGGCTTAAAACTGGACCTTGACATGGTCCAATTGGAATTTTAAGAAGATCTTTCTGGAGGGGAGCTAAGATGGTAGCCTAGTAGAAGGGGACTCTGAGCGGAAAGGAAAGATCAAAAGTGACAAAGACAAGAAAGGAAGGAGAATATCTCCAGAAACAATGCCAAAACAAATAATAAAATGGCACTAAATACATACCTATCAATAATTACTCTGAATGTAAATGGAATAAATGTTCCAATTAAAAGTCACAGGGTGTCAGAATGGATAAAAAAACAAGACCCATCTATATGCTGCCTACAAGAGAGACTCATTTTAGACCTAAAGTCACCTGCAGATTGAAAGTGAGGGGATGGTGAAACATTTTTCATGCTAGTGGACACCAAAAGAAACCTGGAGTAGCAATATTTATATAGGACACACTGGACATGAAACCGAAGACTGTAACAAGGGATGAATAAGGCCACTATATTATAATAAAGGGGACAATCCAACAAGAAGATCTAACAATTGGAGATATTTATGTACCCAACATATATGTGTGTGTGTGTGTGTGTGTGTGTGTGTATAAATTAATAAAAACGTAAAGGAACTCATTGACAATAATACAAGACTAGTAGCGGATTTAAACACCCCACTTACACCTATGGACAGATCATGTGAACAGAAAATCAAGAAGGAAGCAATGGCTTTGAATGGCACACTGGACCAGGTGGACTTAATATATATATTCAGAACATTCCATCATAAAGCAGTAGAAATTACATTCTTTACAGGTACACAAGGGACATTCTCCAGAATACATCATACACTAGGTCACAAATCAGGCCTCAACACGTACAAAAAATTGAGATCATTCCATGAATATTTCCCGACCACAATGCTGTGAAGCTTGAAGTCAAAAACAAGAAAAAATTTGGAAAGACCATAAATACATGGAGGTTAAACAACACACCACTAAATGATGGATGGGTCAACCAGGAAATCAAAGGAGAAATTAAAAGTACATGGAAAGAAAAAAAAAAAGAAAACACAACAGTCTCAGACCTTTGGGATGCAGCAAAAGCAGTCCTAAGAAGGAAGTATATAGCAAAACAGGCCTACCTCCAGAGGCAAGAAAAATCTCAAATAACCTAACCTTTCACCTATAGCAGCTAGAAAAGAACAAGAAACAAAGACACCTAAAGCCAGAAGAAGGAAGGAATTAATAAAGATTAGGGCAGAATAAATGATATAGGAACTAAAAAAAAAAAAAAAAAAAGAAAGAAAAAAGAACCATAGAACAGATCAATAAAACCAGGAGCAGATTCTTTGAAAAAATTTAAAAAATTGATAAACCTCTAGCCAGACTTATCAAAAAGAAAAGAAAAAAGACCCAAGTAAATGAAATCACAAACAAGAGAGGAGAAATAACAGCAACACCACAGTTATAAGAGAATATTATGAAAAACTATATGCCAGCAAACTGGACAACCTAGAAGAAATGGATAGATTCCTACAAACATATAAACTACAAAAACTGAAACAGGACCAAATAGAAAACTTGAATAGACTGAAAACAAGCAATCAGTAATCAAAAAACTCCCAACACACACAAGTCCAGGGCCAGATGGCTTCACAGGTGAATTTTAAAAAAAAATTATTTGAGAGAGAGAGAATGCACAAGCAGGGGGAGCAGCAGAGGGAGAGAGAGAAGTAGGCTCCCTGCTGAGCAAGGAGCAAGATGCAGGGCTTGGTCCCAGGATCCTGGATCCCCATGACCTGAGCTGAAGGCAGACGCTTAATTGACTGAGCCACCCAGGTGCCCCTTCACAGGTGAATTCCACCAAACATTTAAAGAAGAGCTAATACCTATTCTTCCCAAACTATATTCCAAAAAACATAAATGGAAAGGAAACTTACAAATTCATTCTATGAGGCCAGCATTACCCTGATACCAAAATCAGATGAAGACTCCACTAAAAAAAGAGAATAATAGGCCAATATCCCTGATGAACATGGATGCAGAAATTCTCAAAAAATACCAGCAAATTGAATCCAATAATACATGAAAAGAATCATTCACAACAATCAAGTGGGATTTATTCCTGGGATGCAAGAGGGGCTCAACTTGCAAGTCAATTAATGTGAGAGACCACATTAATAAAAGAGTACCAGAAGAGCCAAAACAGCCTTCAAAAAGAAAAGCGAAGTTGGAGGCATCACAATTCTGGATTTCAAGTTATATTACAAAGCTGTAGTGATCAAGAGAGTATGATACATCGATAGGACAGGATAGAAAATGCAGAAATGAAAAAAAAATGCAGAAATGAATCCATAACTTTATGATCAATTAATTTTTGACACAGCAGGAAAGAATATGTAATGGGAAAAAGACAGTCTCTTCAACAAATGGTGTTGGGAAAACTGGACAGCAACACGGATGATGGGCATTAAGGAGGGCACATGATGTGATAAGCACTGGGTGTTATACTGAACTGATGAGTCATTTAACATTATATCAAAAACCAATGATGTGCTATATCTTGGCTAATTGAACTTAATAATGATTTTTTTAAAAAATGAAACTGGACAACTTTCTCACACCACACACAAAAATAAATTCAAAATGGGTTAAAATCTAAATATGAGACAGGAAACTATTAAAATCCTAGAGGAGAACACAGAGAAGAACACTCTTTGACATTGGCCATAGCAACTTCTTTTTAGGTATATCTCCTGAGGCAAGGGAAATAAACGCAAACATGACCTACTGGCACTACATCAAAATAAAAAGCTTCTGCACAGTGAAGAAAATTCTCAGCAAAACTGAAAGGAAACCTACAAAATGGGAGAAGGTATTCACAAATGACATATCTGGTAAAAGGTTAGTATCCAAAATATATAAAGAACTTATAAAACTCAACACCCAATTAAAAAATGAGCAGAGACATGAACAGACATTTTTCCAAAGAAGATATCTACATGGCCAAAGATGCATGAAAAGATGCTCAACATCACTTATCATCAGGGAAATACAAATCAAAATGACAATGAGATATCACCTCACATGTATCAGAATGGCTGTAATCAACAACACAAGAAATAACAGGTGTTGGCGAGGATGTTCTTGGAGAAAGGGGAACCCTCTTGCAGTGTTGGTGGGAATGCAGACTGGGTGCAGCCACTCTGGGAAATATTGTGGTGGTTCCTCAAACAGTTAAGGGGAGAACTACCCTACAATCCAGCAATTGCTAAACTACTAGATGTTTATCCAAAGAATACAAAAATACTAATTCAAAGGGAGACATGCACCCCGATGTTTATAGTGGCATTATCAACAATAGCCAAATTATGGAAACAGCTGAAATGTCTGTTAACTGATGAAAGGAAAAAGAGGTGAGATAGATATATCTATATAGAATGGGATATTACTCAGCCATGAAAAACAATGAAATCTTGCCATTTGCAACAGCGTGGATGGGACTAGAAAGTATTATGCTACATGAAAAAAGCCAGTCAGAGAAAGACAAATACAATATGATTTCACTCATATGTGCAATTTAAGAAATAAAACAAATGAGCGAAGGGAAAAAAAGAGAAGGATGCAAACCAGACTCTTAACAAAGAGATAGACTCTTAGCAAAATCTACATTTAATTAATAACTAATTACCAAGTAGTTAAGTAAATTCATTTTTAATTAAGCTTTATTTTTAGAACATTATAGATTTATACACAGTTGTAAGAAATGTAAGAACCTGTGCACCCTTTACCATGTTTCCCCCAACAGTGACATCTTGCACAAACTCTAGTATAAAATATTGCAACCAGGTTATTCACATTGGTACAAGATACAAAATACCACCTTCATCACATAGATCCTTCCTATTCCCTTTCCTAGTCACACCTACTTCTACCTCCTCAGCCCTTGACTAACACTGATCTGTTCTCCATTTCTATAATCTTGTCACTTCAAGAATGTTCTATAAAAGGAATCATGTCGTTTGTAACCTAAATTGACTTTTTCATCCGTCATAACTTTCTGGCGATCCATCCAAGTTGTTGAGTATATGTGTAAACGGTTTGTTTCTTTTTATTGCAGAAAAGTGTTCCATGGTATGGAGCTACCTGTTTGTTTAACCATTCACAAGTTAAAGGATGTGTGTTGTTGCAGTTTGGGGCCATTACAAATACAGGCACTACAAACATTCATGTATAGGTTCTTGTGTGAACATGAATTTTAATGTTTCTAGGATAAATGCCCAACAGTGCAAATGTTGGGTTGTATGATTGTTTCATGTATAGGTTTTTAAAAAATGCCAGATGTTTTTGTGAATGGCTGCACCATTTTGCATTCTCACTAACAACGTGTGAATGATCCAGCATCTCTACATCCTTGCCTGCCCTTTTGGTGTTAATACTATTTTTATTTTTGCCATTCTGATAGTGTGTTGTGATAGCTACTGAGTTTTAGTTTATAGTTCCCTGTTGGCTAATGATGTTGAACATGTTTTCATGTGCTTATTCCCGTCTGTGTATTTTCTGAGGTGAAATATCTCTCTGTGACTTTTGCCCATGTTCTCATTGAATTTGGGGTGTTTGTTTTATTTTTGCTGTTGAATTTCAAGAGTTCTTTATATATTGGATACCAGTCCCTTGGCATGTGATTTGCAAATACTTTCTCCCAGTCTGTTGCTTGTCTTCTCACCCTCCCCGGAAGATCTTTAGTTGAGCAAAAGTTTTTAATATTGATGTAGTCTAACTTATCAGTGTTTCTTTTGTGGTTCATTATTTGTGTCAAGTCTAAGAATTCTTCACCTAATTCTAGATCCTAAAGAATTCCCGATGTTTTTTCCTAAACGTTTTATAGTGTGTACATTTTCCATTTAAGTCCATGATTCATCTTGATTTAATTTTCGTGTAAGGTGTGAGGTTTACCTTGAGGTTTTTAATTGTTTGTTCATTTGTGGTTTTCTTGCTTATTGATGTCCAATTACTCCAGTAATTGTTGAAAAAGCTAAAAGCTATGCTTCTTCCATTAAACTGCTTTTGTACCTTTGTCAAAAATTAGGTGAGCATGTTTGTATGGGCCTTTTTCTAGGTTCCATAAATCTATGTGTCTACCTATCTTAATTACGACAGCTATAAAATAATTCTTAAAATTATGTCCTTTGTTTCCCCCCACTTTATTTATTTTACAGAACTGTTTTAGCTATTCTAGTTTCTTTGATTTCCCTATCTATTTTAGAATAATCTTGTCTATAGCTACAAAAATGCTTTTTATAGGAATTTCTTAAACTTGTCTATTAATTTAAGCAGAATTGGCATCTTGGCTAGGTCTTCTAAATCCTGAGCACAGTATGTCTCTCCATTTATTTAGATATTCTTTTAGTTCTTTCATCAGTTTTGTAGTTTTTAGTGTCTAAGTACAATATGTGGTTTGTTATACCTAAATATTTCATTTTTTAACAATTATAAATCTTATTCTTTTTTTTATTCTATTGTCCAAGTGTTCATTGCTAGTATAAAGAAATTCAATATTTTTGTGCATGTGTATCTTATATCCTGTGACTTTGCTGAACTCACTTTTTAATTCTAGTGAGTTTTTTGCTGGGTAACTTGGGATATTCTATGTAGACAACCATGTCATCTGCAAATAAGAACAGTTTTATTTTTTTCCTTTCCAGTGCGTATGATTCTATTTCCTTTATTTGCCTTTTGTACTGGCTATAACTTCTAGTACTATCTTGAGTCAGACCAATAAGAGTAGACATGATTACTTTGTTCACTGTTAAGTATCATGTTAGCTCTAGGTTTTTCACAGATGCTTTTTATCAAGTCGAGGAAGTACCCCCTCTATTTCTACTTCCCAGAGATTTATAATCATGAATTCATGCTTAATTTTGTCAAAAACTTTTCTGCTTTAAATCATATGATTCTGAGGTTTTTCTTCTTTTACCTATTAGTATGGTAGATTTCATAGATTGATTTTAGAATACTGAATCAGCCTTGTATCCCTGTAATAAACCCCACTTGTTTGTGATATAAAATTCTTCTATATATGATGAATTCTATTTGAACATATTTTGTTAAGAATTTTTGTACCTATGTTTTTGAGGGATGTTGGTTTGTAGTTGTTGTGTTGTGTTTTGGTATACCTTTGCCTGGTTTTGATATCACTGTAGTGCTACCTTCATAAAATGAATTGGGAAATGCTCCCTTCTCTTTTACTTTCTAGAAGAGATTCTGTACAATTTGTACTAATTCTTCTAGAAAGATTTGGTAGAATTCTCCAGTGAAACCATTTTGAGTTTAGATATTTCTTGGGAAGGATTTTTAAATTACAAATTCACTTTCCTTCATAGTTACAGAGTTATGAAAATTATATATTTCATGTTGGGTAGATTGGGTAGTTAGTGAATTTCAAGGAGTTCGTACCTTTCATTTAAACTGTCATATTATGTATGGAAAGATGAACATATAGTATTTCTTTATTATCCCTCTGATGTCAATAAGGTTGATAGGGAGTTACAAATATATAGATGGACATCACAGAGATGAAATAACCTATATATTTAGAGAGAAGAGAACTATGACAGAATGAGAAAGAAATCAGACAAAGTGGCCAGAGAGATAGGAGAAAAATCAAGAGTGCAATGTCAGAAAAGCTCAGGGAAGAGCATAATTTCAAGAGGAGGAAAGATCCCAGAGTGTTAAGTGAGTTAAAGACTGAGACATGTCCATTGATTTAAACAGCAAGGAGGATACTGATGAGATTGACACCATGGCAAGATCAATACAGTGAATCAGTAGAAGCAGAGGCTGAATTGGGGTGGATTGAGGTGCAAATGAGAAGTAATGAAGTGGAGGTAGTGGCAGTAGACAGTTCTTTCAAGTGTTTGGCAGAGGAGGAATAAGATAGGGAGATCTTAAAATGGAACCAGGACACTACATCAAAAACTAATGATGTATTATATATTGGCTAATTGAACATAATAAAAAATTTTATTTGAGAATAGAAAAAAGAAAGGAATCAGAAGACGATTTTGGTTTTGTTACTTAATTTTTAACATTAGATAAACATTGCCATCTTGGAATGTTCTCTGGGAAGAATCTAAAAACTGGAGAGAAGTTATAAGTATTTAAAATATAATTTTCAAAAGGTAAAATCACAACAGACAAATGAAAACATAAAGTCAAAGATTTTTATATAACTCATTAATTAACGAAGGCAGCAGTGAGATATTATGACCTGTTCCTGCATCATCCAAGAAGCTAAGATATTTATAAGTAATACAACAAAAATATGTTAGGATACAATTACTAGGTTAGATGTAAAACTTGTTTATGTCCAACAGGCCATAAATCATTGTGGTTATCAGTTCTACCAGCCAGAAACTATTTGCATCTCTATCCAACAAAAATATACACATTAAGATATGTCTTCTCTAAATCATGGTACTTGGACTTTTGATGAGTAGGAAACCTATGAGGTGGATTAAATACATTCCACACTGATTTCCCCCTTTTAGATAATTTTTTGATAAGATACATTAGAAATGCTGGATAACTATAAAGTAAGATGCCCAAGATAACAAGAGGACAGTGTTCTGACCTTGGCTGCACATTGGAATCTCCTAGAAAAGTTTTAAAAAGTCCTTAAACCCTAGTCCCACACTAAAGGATTCTGATTTAATTTGTGTGGAGTGTAGCCCGAACAAAAGCCAAAGATGAGCAGTGGCAGAAGGTATGCTAATAGGGGTGCAGGTGAGAGAATTAGCCTTAGAGAAAAAGGTGATAGCTCTTGTTCTATAGAAGAGGAGCAAGGGTGGACTGTTGATGCAAGTTCATAGATTTGGAGGAAAAAATCATGGCTGTTTTATTTCAACTCAGTGAGAAAGCAGATACAGTTTCTTTGAAATGGAGCAAAATTTTGATTGGGTTAAATAGAGTCACCTCTCTTTGTTACTTCCTATGTGCATGGACAGAAGGAACATTTTAAGGTAAATTTAATGGTCTTTATAGAATATTACTTGTTAAATTCAATAATATTTAACTTAGCTTCTTAGGTATTCTCCATTTATAAATGTGATTTCTTTCCTTTTTTTTTAAAGAAATTTAATTTTTAATATATATATATATTTTTATTAAATAGGCTCCATGCCCAACAGGGGGCTTGAACTCATGACCCTGAGATTAAAAGTCACATGCTCTGCTGACTGAGCCAGCCAGGCACCCCACAAATGTGATTTCTTAAGCAAGAGCCAGTTTTGAAAGCAAAAACCCAGTGACAAATGACTGTTTCAACTCCTGATGTGAGACTAAGTAGTCTCCATGGCCTAATTTCTAAATGCACATGATAGATGGTAGTCATAACAATGATGCTTTTTCCTAAGTGCAACTCATGGGTTTTTGCTGCAGTGTTTGAACTTGCACCCTTTCTCAATCAAGATAATGTTTTGAAATGCCAAAAAAAACAAGAATAAAATACTATGGGATCACCATGAAACAGAGTGAAGAGGGAGTATACGTGGCTCACTTGCACAGTTCAATACTTCTGACTCACTGTGTCTGAGAACCATTGAACCAGCCTATAGGTGCTTCTGCCAGACTGGGAGCTCTTGAAGGGCAAGCTCTTGACTGTTCTTCTTTGTAAAATCTAAGTATTTGACAAAGTTCTGGCATTTGTTAGGTGCTCAATAATATTTGCGGAATGAACAAATATATTATGGTTATGATGCCCACAATTGTCGCAATGTCTACAGAAATCATTACAATTCAAAGCACATAGGTTCAGAGTTAAGAAGATTGAAAATTTCTTAATATGGCACATGCTAAAGTTCAGTAGTTTATTTATAGGACAATTTTGTTTCTGCTTCTCTCCCACATTGCCGTAAATGTTAAACATCAGTCTGTCACGCATGCAAAGTGCTGATCTAATTGGCCTATAAGAGCACTGTGTTCCCTTTCAGCATCGTAAAGATGTGATATGGATAATCCACTTAGAGCCTCCCCTTCTGTGCTACTATATTTAAAATACCTTGTTGTGTTGTTCATGGGCATTTATAAAATAAGTTTCTAGGAAATGAGAAATCATTGAGTGCTAGTGTGCTTTTCACTTTCTACTGAGCCTTTAAAAGGGTTTACCTCAGTGGCTGTGGGGCTGATTTCCCTTGACATTTTGTGACCATCTGTAGCCCAGTAATGCGGAAACAGGAATTCTCTCAGGAAAAGCTTTAGAAAAGATGAGGTCCTTTCTGTACTTCTTCAGTGCCACTCCATGAACCCTTTCTCTCAGGGGCCATATCTGGCTTCCTCGAGCTCCACATTGCTATTTCTAGCAGAGAGCACAGTCCCCAAGGAGGGAAGGACTTCAGAAAGCTTTCTCAGCCATCTGTTCCTCCATGGTGTTGAGTGTTATGTTTCCCAAGAAGAGCATATAACTGTGTTAGAGGGCGCGATACCTTCACGAGTCTCAGAACGTCTACGCCTTGATTCAGTACAATTCTAGCTCTGAATGAGAACACGCTGCCTCCAAGGCATGCAAGGCATTTTATAAGCATTGTTTTAAGTTATTATTCTCATTATTACTGCAGCGGGTAATGATTATCATTGCCCTCCTTTTATAGTAAAGAAAAAGAGTTAAAGGGAGTTTATGTTTAAGGTACCATTGCTCATACTAGATGAAAGAAGATAAAAACCCATTTTTTGTTTTGAAAATTAGAAGACTCTGTAAAACATGGACAGCCAAAAGTTTCATAAAAGCATGTGTCTCAGGCTCTTTTCTTACAAAATCTCAACATGGCATAATTAGCCTATGAATATAAATATTTACACCTTATGAGGATCACATTTTTCTTGGATATTCAATTTGGTGTCTAGAAGAGAGTTCACAGCCAGAAATCAAATACACTCCTCAAGAAATCTCTTACATATCTCTTTGAATTTGGAAGATTTAGTTTGCTTCTTAGCATTTCATTGATGATTGTTACAATTTTGTGTTGAAAAATCTGTGGAGTAGCCACCAGGTGTTGAATGCCTGCTCTACCAATTGCCATATTTAGTATCACTCCAAAGTGAGTGATATTGTCATAATCTTGCAGATGAAGAAATGGAAGCTTACAGAAGTGAAGTAGTTTTCTCAAGTTCACTAAGTTGGAAAGTGGTGAACGTGGGATTAAACCCAGGTCTGACTGACTTCCAGACATTTTCCAACATGTCACCCCAACTCAGCACAATTATGTGAATGTTCGGCCTGTCAAGAACTTTGTACTCCTCAGGTAAACATGACTGATTCAGTGTGAGAATTGTTAGATCACCATCCACACAAATATACATTTTCTACTTTATTATTTTGCGTATCTTTCGTATGATAGTTTGAATACAGGAATTTGTTTTTAACTCATTCATGCAACTCTAGGGAATATCACTGGGTTATCTCATTTTCCAAAAGTTAAGGGGAAATGAAATAACAAATGAATGTAAGAATAGGAAAAGAAAACACTTTGCATGCTAACACCTAAATCTCAAATGGCACATCAGTTTTAAAGTGTGTTAAAGCAAATTAGCTTTAAAAGGTTTAGCCATTAGGGATTTTTTCCATTGCCAGTAATATGGTCAATTGAAACTAGTTAGAATATTTTAATAGAAGTTTTCTTTTCATTAGAATTATTTCAAGCCTGGATATAGTCTCCAACTAATAAAGATAATCATAAAATACTTTAGGGCCCAATTTAAGAAAATGGGAGTGAGTAGGGCAAGTTGCAGAATTTTATTCTTGACTGAGAAGGGAAAGAAGGCATTATTTCTGCTTTTTATGGAAAATTAACTGTCTAAATGTGATGCCAGCATGAAAATAAGGGCACATAGCAGTAAAAATCTGCATCTCATGGGAAATTTGTGTTCAGTTCTCCCTGAGCATAAATGGCACAGGCTTTCTCTGGCACACAGCAAGTCAGAGGAACATGGTCTCTGAAGAGGTGAAAAACAAAAGAACATAATGATATGCTCAGCCACTCAAAGCTCAAATAGTAACATGTTTTATTTTTGTACATGGGAAACTTCAGTGAACTTGGAAGCATACCTCTTTCAGTTTTGCAGCGTTCTATCTGTTAGGTCAGGAGCAAATAGCAAATGGTCACGTACATGCCCAGCTTCTAAATGAGATCAGTTAATCTAAAGAAATTAGGGAACGTGCCCATGTGACTTGAATCAGCGTTTCTTCTCCCTGAAGTCTTTCTTCTGAGAATATTAAATAATGATGTATGCACATATGCAGAATATTTTGTTTAATAAATTAGGACATATAAGTTATAATTTTTGGACCCAACCAAAAATGGGGTATGAGCCAGGGGTATAATTATAACACCTCTGCATTTAATATCCTCCTCCTAGAGAATAATGACATCTAACCATACAGGGCACAGTACAAGGTTTTGCAGATGAACATGGGCTGAATTTTTTTAACCCATCTGCACCTTCTAGAAGCGAGGAGGAACAGGCTCATTCTGCAGAGAAACAGCATAACAGGAGTCTGAAAGTTTGAAGGACTACCCATAGTTAATAGCGACATTGTTTCCAGCCGCAGACGTGAGGTTTGTGTGACAGTGTTGGCCTGTATGTCCAGGCTCACTGGCCTCCCTGGCATGGCACAGGCACCAGAGAGCATCATCTGAAAGCACCTGATTCTGCCTCACCTGAGTTCTCCTGAGTCCACAGCCACATGGCTGCCGGCTAGCTGCATTTGTGAGCGAAAACCTCCTTGTTGAATGATACGTCTGTCAAATTCTTTGCCGATATGGGAAGGATTGATTGGTGCGGCACACTAAATGATCTACAGAAACTCAAGCAACGGTCTTTTACTTTGAGAGCATTTCATAGTGTGTGCCCGCTCCATCCCAGCCCCCTTTCCTAAGAGGGAAAGGTGAAAGACTGAGGATTCAGAGCCTTGTTCCTGAGAGCTATGGCATCCATTTCAGGAGTCCTAGGGAAGAAATGGTGGGGCGGGGTGGGGCGGTAGATTGTAGCGCCCATCTCAGATTTAGGGATAATATGCCAGAGTGATAAAATTCAGGATGTCTTTATACCATTCTGGAACCAAAGTCGAGGCGAAGAATGGCCTTAAGTGGTGAATCTAGAGTTAAATGACAAGAAATTAAATGTAACACAAAATAAAACATAGAATGACCTTGATGGTCACTGCTATTTATGCATTTACAGGTTTTTTTGCTTTAGGTCTTTATGCCAGGAAATTCTACGGGACTTTGTGCCTTCGTTTGTGCTGGCTTGTCAAGGGCCAGATAGCGCTTGTATTCATTTCACCCGAGGACCTAAAAATCTGTCAGAATTTAATAAAGTTGACTAGGATGCAGGCAGAGTCACAGTGGGAATGTATTTGAAAAATTCAGCATTGTAGGGCTGTATCTCACTTTGGTCAGGAGGTTATGAAATAGCCAGGCTACCTCTGCCTGTGGCTTGGTCTCAGAATCTAGGGCCTGCATACCTCATATCACATGTGAGCCTTACACCCAATGCAGGATACACACGTGGGATGAATATGCATTCCTATGAGTGTGCAACTGCTTTGATTGTTGTTTGGTTAAGTTCATCCAGCAAGGGTGTGGCAGAATCAGTAGTAGTTAGCAAGGAGTTTTTAGTCTGGCTGATGAGACACAACCAGGTAAATAAATCTATTGATTTCAAGCTGCTGAGGAACTTATAAATTTAGTAGATATAGTCAATGACCAGTTATATCATTATTCCCGGAGTCTGAGTGGAGCATTATTAGTTTGCTGGGGCTGCCACCACAGACTGGGTGGCTTTGACAACAGAGTTTATTTTCTCACAGTTCTGAAGCCACAAGTCCAAGATCAATGTGCCAGCAGTGTTGGTATCCTCTGAGGCCTCTCTTGTTGGCCTGCGGATGGCCACTGGCTTGCTACTTCTTCACATGGTCATCCCCCGGTTGCGTGTGTCGCCCTGGTATCTCTTTGTGTGTCTCAATTTCCTCTTCTTATAAGGACACCAGTCGGATTGGATTAGGCTTGCTGAAATGGCCTCATTTTAACTTAATCACATCTTTAAAACTCCTATTTCCAAACACAGTGACATTCTGAGGTACCTGGTATTAGAGCTCCGATAAACAAATTTAGGGAGAGACACACCATTCAGCCCATTACAGTAGTAAGTGAAATGAATTAATTAACATGGCTGGATACGCCAAGCGCACAGGAGTAGAAACTACAGAACTCCCTGGGTAAAGTGTCCATGGCAGTGATATGTATGGTGTTGATTTTATGGCCATACAGTAGATAAAGATTGATAAAAGCAATTTGAAAATCATAAAAATTATTGATGCATTTTCTTCCCTGGAAAATGGTAGCTTCTATTTTTTATTTAATATTTAAACCCATTCTGGGAGGAGTAATAGAAATATCATGAGAACTGATGAACCATTTTTTTAAAAAAAGGAATTGTTTTATAATGCTTTAGAAAAATGCATATTTTCTCGTTTATAGACAATAATTTTAGTACTCCTATTATTTCTCTTGTATATCATGGATTTTTGTTTGTTTAAAGCTTTAAAAAATTATGTTGGTTATTTTGTATTTCAGGTACTGAATTCTATCTGAAGGGACATTTAAAAGTATTGGCAGTAACGTTTTGGTTCGTCATGCATAAATTTTGTTTTCCCTCTCTACCCAAGGGAGTTAGCCTGTTTTCTTTATGTCTGCCCCTTTCACTCTATGAGACATGTCTTCCCCATCTTTGGACATTTTTAGATTGCATTTTCTTCTGAATGCTTTATGTGAATATAAAATCCAAGTTATTTGAGTCCATTCAACAACACTTAGTAAGTATCTGCAGTGTTCAAGGAAAGCAATGTGTTAGATTCCATGTGGGCTATAAAGATGAATAAAGCATGTCCTTAATGAGCTGACAGTGTAATGGGAAAAACAAGATGTGTCAAAAATGACTAGCATACAAAGCAAAATGGAAAAAAGGCACTAAGGAGACTGCCAATGCTTGAGGAGTTTTGAGATAGGAGGGATTGAATACTTTTAGCTGTGGCATTAGGGGAAGACTTCCTAAAGCAACTGGCCCTTGAACTTCATGGGAAAAGACAGTGGTAGTTTCTACAGAAAATTATGGCAAGTGGAATCATTGGAGACTGCTATTTAGACAGGTACACATGAGTACAGGAGGAGCACAAGTGCAAAGTTTATTCAGGAAACACCTGAATAAATAAGATGCTGTTTGAGAACAGCCAGAGGGATGGTCCCTCACACCAGAGGGATGGTCCCCCACACCAGTGGGACTGGTGGAGCCAGGTTAAAAGGTTCTAAATGCCAAGTTATTGAGAAGTTACTGGGAAATGAGGCAGCCCAATTATGCCAGCTGATAAACTCAACATCAAAATTCTGTATCAAGTGTGGTTAAAATGAGGGAGTAAGCCACGTGGTTTCTTTGGGCCCTTCTTGGGTGACACGCACCTAGACCGTGATTGTGTTGTGACAATCATGATCTCCCCATCCAGTTATCGTATTGGCCTATTTCCTTTGCTTCTGGTGCTGGATGCTATGCCAATATAAAATGTCATGAGATTTTGAAAATTCAGCTCAATGTTTCTTAAATGCCCACTGTATATAAGGCATGACGCTGAGAGGTATGAGGAGGAAGAAGACACGCTTACAACTGTTACAGAGCTGATATTTCACCTGTCATCCGATTCTAACCCATAGTACTTCAGTTTCCAGGACAAATTACACTAGATAAATAAATAAATTACACTAGCAAGACAGGCTGATGTGGCAATGAAAAATACTGACGTAGAGTCAGGCCAGCATCTGAGACCTAGGTTTATCTTTTTCTATTGTGTGGCCTTGGGCAAGTCACTTAAGCTCTCTAACCTTAGTTTTCTTCACTGTAAAATAGAGGTAACTGCCTCAAGGTACTGTTAGAAGTATTCAATAAAAAGGCTGTATGTAGAGCAGAGCACTTGTCACAAAGTGACATTCAAGAAATGCCAGCCTTGGGGCACCTGTGGCTCAGTTGATTAAGCGGCCAACTCTTGATTTTGGCTCAGGTCAAGATTTCAGAGTTGTGTATTTGAGCCCACATCTAGCTCCATGCTCAGGAGGGTGTTTGCTCCCTCTGACCGCCCCCCCCCCCCCCCCGTGCTCGCTCGCTCTCTCAAATAAATAAATCTTAAAAAAAAATGCTAGCCTTTATGATTTTTTCAAGGAGTATTTTTTCTCCATTTTCTTATGTCTGAATAGAAAAATGAGGGCCACAGAAGCTGAACAATAAGATATATACTGTGTCAGGATAATATTTTCTGGCTCTTTATTACTGTATAACAAGCCACTCCCAAATTCGGTGACCTAATACAATTTATTTTTATTTCTCCTGGTTGTGTGGATTGACTTGACTCAACTGAGCAGTTCTTACTGGGAACCTTTCTTGCAGTTTCCATCTAATGTGGGCTGGGGCCATCGTTCATATTTACCTGAAGGTTCTACAAGACTGAATAGCCAAGGTGGCTCACATACACCGCAGGTAGTTGATGCTCCTTTCGCCTGGGAAGTCAGCTGGGGCTGTAGAATGGCGCACCCGCAAATGATCTCTCCAAGTGGTTTGAGCTTTCAAAGCATAGTGATGGCTTCTGAAAGGGTGCATTCCAAGAGACTTGGCCAGAAGCTGCAAGGATTCTTCATTTGCATATCTGCTTGTGCTGCTTACTCTTTCCCCTCCCCTCCCCTCCTCCCCTCCCCTCCTCCCCTCCCCTCCCCTCTCCTCCCCTCCCCTCCCCTCCCCTCCCCTCCCCTCTCCTCTCCTCTCCTCTCCTCTCCTCTCCTCTCCTCTCCTCTCCTCTCCTCTCCTCTCCTCTCCTCTCCTCTCCTCTCCTTTTGTTCTCCAGGGCTTTTACTCCATGGTAGTCACTGGTAAGCATACCTGCTGTATTCATTGGGGAAAGCTGCCACGAGGACTACCCTGACTCAAAGAGGTAAAGAAATAGACTATTTCTTTCCAGGGGAGTGAAGGTGACATTGCACATGAGCATGTGAGTGAGGACTACTGTTGTTGCTTTGCAGCAATTCCTATAAAAGTACTGTAAACTAGGGAAGACAGTAGTTGTCTTCATTCTTCTGATGAGGAACCTGAGGCTCAAGGATGTTAAGAGTTGGCCAAGGTGACTTTGTTATTAAATGAAAGAGCTCCGCCTTGAACTCTGGCCTTCTGAATCCAAATTGGGTCTTATGGGAAAACTACCCTCTGCCTTTCCTCACATGACTCATCATGAGCTTTCTTCAGAGATGAGAAAGACCACGGAGGCTCAAAGCACTGATCCCCTTCCCACTCCCTACATATCTTCCTATCACCCTCACCTTCTGTGACCTTGTCCATCCCCTTCTATGAACCTGAGTGTCATCAGCTTTAAAATGGGGTTAATAGGACTTTCTCATAGAGTTGACATGATGATTACATGAGTGTAATACATGAAAAGTACTTAAAACAGTGCCTAATATGTAATGAGTATTCAGTATTCTCCAGCTATTGTTGTTTTTATTATCTATTTATTATTATTTAATTTTATTAATTTAATTATTGTTTTTAATTTTAATTAAAATTATTAATAATTTTATTATTTAATTAATTTAATAATTTATTATTTAATTATTATTATTAAAATTAAAATTCCTCAGGATTAGGATAGGTATTTATATCATTGTCTCTGTTCATTATCAGTCCTTTCTAAACCAACTACCTTACAGTTTTCCTTCTGTGGTTTTTAACTAGGTCACCTCATAACTGCCCAAACCAGGGGATGTTGTTCATTGGTTATTTTTCTCTAAACTCCATGCTGCCTTTAAAATGCCCTACATCCTTGGTGTTCATGGCTTTTACTCTTCCTTGAAGAGTACATATATAGTTGTGCAGATTGTAAGCTACCCAAGTTCACACATCTAAGGGAAAGAGGTTCCTGTCAAAAATAAGGTAGAGTGGCATAGCTATTAGAACAATCTCCAGCAGGTGGCAGTAACATGTTCTGATCTAACAAAATCAGTATCTTGTGACAACTTCTTGACAGATGGAGTAATTTGTCTTGAGGAGGAGGCATTTTCTTAATAACTCACACAGAGGGACCATGCAGGCTGGGTGTGGCCCTGCTTCTGACAGCCCTCCTCTGTTGCCTCCCCAGATACTCTTCCTTTGCCTGTCCCTTGAATGCCACTGAGCTGCTTTTCTCAGCTCTCTGCACTTGCTTTGCGTACTCTAATTGAGTAATTTAATAGACTCTTACTATTATAACTCTCACCTTCTTGCTAATGAGTCCTAAATCTTTCACTCCAGCACAGACTTCTCTTTTGAGGAATCTAACTGCCTCCTGGGTATCTTCATCTGGATGTCTCATGGAAAACTCATATTCAACATGTCAAAAACTTCATTCACTGCCAAACCCTCAACAATGAAACCCAGGCATCATTTTTAAACCTGTTGTTCTTTATCAATGTTTCCATGAAACAGTTCCGTTTCCCTTTCATGTGTGAAATGTATATTGGGAGGAACAAAGAACATATGTTTGTGAGACTCCCTGTGGCTCTCATCCAGGGTAGTACTGCCTCAAAACTGAGGGTGTGGCATACTCTTGATGGCCCAGGATCCCTCCTATCACCTTGCACTTTGTAATGGGTCCAGAAGGGAACGTGAAAGTGTCCTTCACCTCACTAAGGCTCTGATTGTTTTAGGGAAGAGATTCATCTTGTTGTGTGAATTTCATAGAGCCATCAAATGAGAATATCTATGAGTTATGCTAGACTTTTTCCATTCCTCCTGCAAATTACTTTATCCTACAAATTACTAATTTTATGCTCACATATTTTTTTTAAAGATTTTATTTATTTATTCGACAGAGACAGCCAGCGAGAGAGGGAACACAAGCAGGGGGAGTGGGAGAGGAAGAAGCAGGCTCATAGTGGAGGAGCCTGATGTGGGGCTCGATCCCAGAATGCCGGGATCACGCCCTGAGCCAAAGGCAGACGCTTAACTGCTGTGCCACCCAGGCGCCCCTCACATATTTTTTTTTAATGTGCTCTCTCTCTCTCTCTCTCTTTCTACTCCCCTTCTCAGTATTCTATTGTAGGCTTGTTCTGTCTCTTAGTTGGAAATTTTAATAAATTTCTTACTACACTTACTCTATTCGATGTTGCCAGCTTATCTCATTAGTAAAAGTTTTTCGTACAGCTGACAAATATATCTATCTAAAGTATAAATTTCATCTTGTCACCCCTATTTAATTCACGTTCAAGGTCTTCTGTTACCTACAGGATGGAGTTCAACTCCAGCCCATGATTCACCTGTGACATAACTTTCCTCAGGAAATTTTCTCTGACCCAGGAATCCTCCTTCTGTGTGTCCACATTTCCTTATTACGTGCCTATGTCTCATTGTTACGTACTCATTTTTGTACTATAAAGCTGAGTTGGTGTATCTTTCTCTGCCACTAGACTATGAGCTTCTTGAGGACCCAGCCTGCACCTTAATTATGTTTGTATTCGCAGTGCCTCGAACAGTGCTTGAGACATATCAAATGTTAAAAAAAATATATTTTGAATGAATGCGAGGTGAGTATAGAATGAAATGATGGAAAGAGCTTCACAGAGGGGGCTGCACTGCATTGGGTTATGAAGGAAGGGATACTTTTAGTACAAAGAAGGAGGAGGCAAAGTCTTCCAGGAAAGGGACTGGGAAAAAGGAAATATAAAACAATCTTCTTGGGGCGCCTGGATGGCTCAGTCAGTTGAGCGTCTGCCTCCAGCTCACGTCATGATCCCAGGGTCCTGAGATTGAGCTCCATAAGGCTTCCTGCTCAGCAGGGAGTCTGCTTGTCCCTCTCCCTCTGCCCCTCCCCCCTTGTTCTCACTCTTTCTCACACACACACACACACACACACATACACACTCTCTCAAATAAGTAAATAAAATATTTTTTTAAAAAAACAATCTTCTTGTTCATTCATGCATTGTTCAAGCCATGATAGGAGTCCTCTTTTTCCCCTCAGTGTAACAGAATTCATTATGAAGAGATCTGTTTTCTTGTATCTTGTATTTTGATAATTTGCCATTTTTTCTTTCCACCCTTCTCTTTATGTTGGCATAAAACTTCCTACATTTGCCTATTGCAGCATTTCTATTTCTCTAAAGGCAAGAACCCACTGAGATTGGGAATGTACATGAACTAGCTTGGCATTTAAATATAGACAAGTCCACATATTTTCATTGTATTAGTCCATGCTCATCTTTCACCCCCTCCCTCCTCAGTGACTTCTTCACTCATGGGTCATACTAAGATGAGAAAATACAAGGTAATAAGGCAAACTGTTTTCTTTTGAAATTCCTGGTAAGATGTTCTGAGCAATTTAGATGATTCTACAGAGCACCACAATCTCTTGTGAAGTTAATGTTAGCTCGTGATTAAACGTTGGCATTTTTCATTCTCATATTATAAAAAATATATAATTTATCTTCTAATATTATAATTATACATTATGTTAAAGAAAGAAATGTACATACATAACAAAGAAAAATTATCTCATTCTCTTTTAAGCTTAAGTTCTCCGTGTTTTCCTGGTTTCAAGGTTTCTTAAAGCTAGAAAAGATTGTAGACATTGTTGAGAGATTTTATTTAGATATTATTTAAGCCAGAGCTTCCCCCAGTGCTTCTGGTATTACTTCTCCACAGTCAGGAGCCTCTTCTCTACCCTCAGATTTTTCTCTAAATGCTTCCTCTATCTTCATGCTTAAAAGAAACATGGCTACCCCTGAAAACACCACAATCCCTGAATCTATGTAATTTGAGGCCATTGTCCTTTCTAACCATTTCTCTCCCACTCTCTTGTTAGAAACTTGACTCATTTGAGGATCATGCCAGTCAGATGTACTCCCTTGTCCCCCTTCATCACTGCTATTTATTAAATTTTGGTTAAGTTTCCCTTGTTTTCTAGAAGTGTTGACACTTAACTTACAGTCTTTCTCTGCCTTCCACGCCCTTCCATTATCCTGAGACACCAGCACAGCCTCTGAGTTTTTAGCTTTTCTCCTATATAATGACTTTCTCCTCTACCTGCTCTGCTTTCATTTTAGTGGCCACAACCAGATCCTAGTCATTATAACTGTTCTACTTCTCAAATCGCTAAAGCAGACATCTTGGTCTCCTCTCTTTCCAATTTGCTTGGCCAAGTATTCACAGTACAAGCAGTCTTTAAATTCACCATGTTTCCAGTCTGTTGATCCTTTTACTGTCTTCCATTCTACCCTTCCTTTCCTTTCTTCCCTTTTAATCCTTTACATTCCATGGTGTATCATTCCCAGTCACTTTCTTAATTATCTTAACAGTAACCTACATTTTCTTGTGCCTGCCCTCCCACATGGACCTTAGCCTACCCTGCAACACACATTTTCTTTTTATTTTTTCCTCACAAAACCTCTACCTGGCTGAAGTCAGCTCCCTGCTTTCTCATCACCTGAAGTAGAACTGTGGAGAATTTTCAGACAAAGTCACTCAACAGGGTCTATGTGTAGCCCTGTAAATTTAATATCACCAACCCCAAATGAGTTCCCAGTGCTCCATTAGCCATGGTCATCTCTGTCACTTTCCCATTCCCCACAGCAATAAAATTAAACTTTATTCTTTTCAAATACTCCTCCCACTTTAATCAGACCTCACATTCTATCAGAGAAAATAAATAATGTTAGACAGAAGTGTACTTATCTTGAGGCTACCAAGCATACAGATTATCTATATATACATTGATGTCACTTTCCTTCCCCTCAGCGATAATGGGAATGCCTTATGTTCTCTGTCTTTGGGTTATATGTCTATCTATGCTTTGGGTTCCATCTTCTTGCCCCTCTCAGGAGTTTTACAACATTATTTTTCCATCTCTCTTCTGCACAGCCAACCTCTCTGTTTCACTTAATCCTTCCAGTTGGCTTGTCAACATATGGAGTCCCTCCCTTTAGAGACTTGACAAAGTATGTCTTTCAAGTTATTGCTCTACTTATCCTTTCCACTTTAACACTAAGTTATTCAAGAAGTTATCTACACTCACTGACTCCCAGTCAGTCCTTCACCCATTACAATCTGTCTTCCAACCTTTTTACTTCCACCAGAATCATTTTGCTCAACAGTTTATATCCATGTTGCTAAACGCAAAGGACATATTTAAGTCCTTACCAAATTTACACTCTCAATAAGAGTTCAATATTGTTAAAGATATCCTTTCCTTCTGATTTTCTTCTTTCTTCTTGTCTGCTTTTGCTCTTGTACTATAAAATTAAATGTCAGCATTTTTCAGGGCTTGGTCCTGGACTTGTTTCTCATCACACTCAAAGCAAGGTCATCCACATCGTTGTTTCCATTACCACTAAAAGGCAGATGACTCACAAATCGCTTGTTCAGTTAGGACTTCACCTCTAAGCTCCAAGGCTACACATCCAGATGCCATCTGGACATCTTGATGCCCAACTCATGATCTGTCCTTTGTCCCAAACCAGCCTTCTTCTGGTGCTTGAACATTGTTTAATGGTACTACAATCCCTTTTGTTGTATTTGCCAGAAAGGAAAATGAAATTCTCTCTCCTCGGACTCAATCTGTTATCTAACCTTGTCAGTTTTGCATCATAGCTTTAACTTAGTTCACTTCTCTCTATCTCCATCACCACTCTTCCAAGATGGACATTGCTTGCCTGGAGCACTGTCACGGGCTCCTCACTGATCTTCCCATGCATAGTTTGACCTTCCTCCAGTCTATCCTACTCTAGAACTATCCTCAAACAGGAGTAATTTTGCTTCCTGCACAAGATTGGTCAATATATGAACACACTTCTGATTGTCGTGACTGGGGGGGAGGGGTAGTGCTACTGGCATCTAGTGGGTAGAAACAAGAAATGCTGTTAAATATACTGCAATGCACAGAATTGGCCCCCATAATGAAGAATTGTTTCAAAATGTCAATGACGCCAATGTTGAAAAAACCTACTCTAGAGGAAGACCAAGCTTCTCACAACGCAGACTTGGTTATGTCATGTGTACATATGCATGTGCGCGCGCACACACACACACTTTCTTAAAATTCTTCAGTAATTCCCCATTTGATTAGGACCACTATAGTTAATATGGCCCTCCAGATCATATTCTAGCCTCTGCCTACCCCTGCAGCTCATCCAACATCTTGCTGTCTCTCAGGCTCCTTGGTTCAGTCTCATTTCTATCTACTGAGCTTCCTCCCACCCCAGGACATTTGTACATGTTGTTCTCTCCACCTGGAAGGTTCTTCACTTAGTTAAGCCCCATTTCTCCTTCAAATATCAGCTGCAAATCTTTTCCCCAGGGGAGTTTTGCATGACCTTTCTCAGTAAGTTAGTTCCCCTATTTTAGATACTCGCTATTTATATACCTCTGTTTTCTGATCTGTACATTGTTGCATATTTACATTGATTTATGTGCTGTATTACAGTCTCCCTCACTAGAGTGGAAGCTACAAAAGATGAATAATAACTTTTTATTTTGTTTTATTTTATTTCAAATAAAATTGCACTACAAATGTTTGGTTGTTGAAAGTTAGATATTTAGTGACTAAGTCTCTTAACATACCATATGAGAAAACTTAGTCTCAGATACATCAAGGAGCCAAAGCAAGGCCACACAGCTTCATAAATAGTGAGAGAGCTTGAATCCAAGTTTCTCATCATCAAGTGCTGCATATTTTCCTTCTAAACTGGTGTTTTGTGCATTTGTTTAAGCCTGCAGATTTTTACTTAAAGTAAATCTTTTGTGGAAACAGTGCATAAAACAAATTAAAAGAGATTAAAGCAGATCCCTGCTGTTATTAGAGACAGCTCAATTCAACCTTCTCTGAAATTTTTTATGTCCCTACACAAACCCCTCCCTCCCACTTGACTTAAGGAATTTACTCTAAGGAACTTGTCACAGAATGACTTGGATCTGAAGGTCAAGGCTTGGAAACAGGTCTGCCGCATTCATATATGGACTGTGGGGTCTTTTACCACCTCGGTATATGATGTACTCTTGGCATTTGTGAATTTGAAGTTGAGAACACCAATATAGCATAAGTTAGTGTCATCACTGGCTGAGATATTTTCTTGAACAGTTTCACCAAATCACATTGCCATGATTCTATATTAAACAGAGAGGTGATCTTTTCATGTTGTCAGTTGAGTCCATGGACCATATTTAGCATTCCACCCTTTGTCAAAACAGAATTTTCTGAACAGGAATCACTGCTTTTTAAGCATCTTCATTTTATCTTTATCTTATTTTATTTTTGCTGATGCTAGGAATTGGGTTAAATTGCTAAAACAAAAGCAGATAAATACTGCATCCATTTCATAGCAATCACTTTACATGACAGTGGAAGAGGATACCAGAAGGAACTGACGTGAGGACTCTTCCTGTTCACTAGCTAAGGAGCTCACACCCACATGCCAGGCATGTCTGACATTGTCTCTCAACAACATAAACATCACTACTTTTATGAACATTTGGGTTTTTTATAATAGCTGCAAGCACAAATGTTAAGGGCAATGCCCTGAAAAAATGGAAACTCCTTTTTCTCTGTTTTTCTCCTGTAAATGTTTTTAGTTCCAGACCAAGTTCACAGTAATGAAGATAGTAAACATCGTGTATTTGGAGGGTATTTGAAGATGAGATAATTAAATGCATACCACTATTTTCTAGTTATGTATTGATATATGTATATTTGATATGATAATATATATATATATATGAAAAATGGATGTGAAAATTAGAAAATATAAGCATGCTAAGAAGTTATTTTCCAAAAGCCTTGCCTTTCCATCCTATCATAGATGTAGAAAGCATATCTATTCTAAGAAATGTTTGAGTTTTTAGCTGTCTCTCAAACTTAACTCATTCATTCCAGTATATTTTAAATGTAATGGAAATAAAGAGCAATTTGTCACATCATTGTTTGAATTGCTGTTGTTTAGAAAATATAACTTCATATATAAAAATCTAAAACTTATGTGTAGCTATTGAGACAATTTTCAATATATTACTTGATTTTTTAAAGAAAATTATACTTTTGCTTTTCAAGCTGTCTTAGCTCCTTTACTAGCTTTTTACAATTTTTTATTCAAAACAATTACTCTGATTGATGCAGTTTGTTTTATTACATTCTATTACTTAATCTATAAAATAAGGAACACTAGATTCCCTCTATTTGAAATACCCTTTATCCTTTTTTCCTTTGGGAAACTTTTATTGCTTCTATTTTAAGTCACTGTCTCAAAGAAGTAATTTCACAATCTTTATGAATTGCCAAACTTACTTACTTAATGGTGGCTGAATGGGTTTGTAATTTGGGAGCTCTGTAATTACTAAGATTATTATTACAGGGTGAACGTGACATTAAAAAAAAAAGGCATTTCCTTCTGTCTTAAGCATATAATGTCAATATATTGCTATTTTTTTTGAAGTCCTTCATGGACGTTTCTCATGTCTTAGGAAGTTGCATCTATTAACATATATTACATATATATTATATTGTGACCCTTATTTCCACTTTCTCTCTTTTATGAGAGCAAAAAAAGCCACATGAAAGAAAAGCTAATTCAGAAGTTGAACTAGTGGCAGAAAAGTAAACTAAGTGTCAGATATGTGTTTGCAATTCTTGGCTAAGTTATCAGAATTTTACCCGAAGCATATTGGAAAACATCAGTCATGGGAACCCCCCTCCTCTCTCATTCCTGCCTTCTAAACCCCCTGAAAACCACATCTGTTTCCCACTGATAGCTTTTAATATGCATCCCTTTAATGTCTTCTAACAGGAAGTGGAAATTGAGAGAAGTTTGTGTTCACCAACATTTAAGAGTCACCCTGGGAGCCAGTCCGATGATTCTGTGAATGATTCAGACAAGAAAGGCGAGGAAACATCTTTTGACAAGATGTCACCTGAAAGTGGTCACAGCCACATCTTTGAAGGTTAGCACAATATTTTGATGTGATCTCTTGGGATCATATATTGTACAACATCAGTGGTTAAATAAGAAAATATTTAAGGTTTTGTTTTAAAAATTAAGTAGAAAAAATGAGAGAATATAGCTCAAGAAACACAATTAAGGAAAAATAGAGGTATATTTAAATACTTCTCTATTATATGTACTTTAATTTTTAAAACTAAAATATATTTTAATTGATTCTAAACTAGCACAATAAGCATTTTCAGTATTAGACTTTTTGAACAGTCATTTGACTATCATCTGACTGTTCCTTTTGTGAAAAGGAGACATATTTGTCTCTCTGTCTGTGGGATAATAAAAGAATAAAATATAAGTAACTGTCAATGGCAAAATTTTTAAAAAATGGAAAATGCCTTCAGCATCTCTTTTTTTCAGACAATTAAACTAAATGTGCTTAATGAATTTGGAATAAAAAGTGACATGAGAGTGTCATAATTTAGGAGAAAACCTCATAAATTTGATTAATATTTTACCAATGTCATTAAAAAATTAATAGCTCATATGTTAGAAATTACACTATTAATAAAATTTTCAACTATGACACAAGTGCAAAATATGAATAATTTATTGGAAAATGCAGATATCATTTATCATTTCTGATTAGTCACATTTTGGTTTTTTTTTTTTTCATTGTAGCCAAGTAATGCATACTATAGTATTTCTGATGTTTGTTAAAGGTCATAATTAGTACAACTTTTAGGATGTCAAGTGGCCAGTCAACATGAGCAGTGTAGAATATAGCAGGCAGTTCACAATTTGGGAAAGCCAATAATGCTCTGCTTTAAAACTTTGATATTCAAAGTGTCATCTGTGACTCAGAGTATCAACATCACCTGGAGGCATATTAAAAATGCAGAAATGTGGGCCCCATACCAGTCCTATCAAACCATAATCTGCATTTTAACAGGATCCTCAAATATTTCATGTGCACATTAAAGTTTGAGAAACTTTATGCGCTTCTGGATAATTTATGTGTGATTCAGGCCATTCCGATTCCAATTGATTAAGTATTGTAATTTGGACTGGGAGGTGGATGTGGGAAGAATAAAGGGGAGTTTGCTGATGATGAACTGGATGGACATGGATTTCTAAACACAGGTAATTTGGGATTTCAATTTCTAGTTTTCATTTTCAGTTCATTTTTGTATGCCCGATTGATATCCTCATATGATTAGTGTCAGTCTTAAGGAAGTTACTCCACATATTTCAGGCTTGTGATTCAACTTTATGAGCACTTGGAAGAATGCAAGAGAATCAGGTTAGCAGAGGCCAAAAAAGAGAAGCTTTAGGAATGATTTATGTTCAGGTGAGGCTGGCCCGTGGAGATCTTAGCATAGGGAGGCAAAGATGAAGTTGGCAAACTGACCGGTGTTACATGAGATGAACACCTTCACTCATCCTGCCTCGCTTCTCTCCTCTGTTTTCTTAGGTTCCCATGCAAAGATTTTCAAAAGCCTCTTTATTTTACACACTTAAAAAGGTATTCTGGAAGGTAACCATTACTGAGTGTCAAGATATGACTTAAATTTAAGAGTGACCTCAGGTTTAAATTTCCAGGTATATTGAAAATATCAAAAGCTAAACTGAAAAACACAGAGTGGGAAAACTGTCCTAGAGATAACATAGCAGCTAACTTATATTCTATCTGTACAATGCACAAGAACTGAAATTTCTATGTGTCACTACTTGTAAAAGAAAGAAACTTCCTTCATTATGGGATCCTTTATGTCTCCCGTGGTGCCCAAAATTTCTATCTTAGGTGGAACAAGTATGAGCCCTTTTAATACTTATAGTTAGCTTTGACAGGCTTTGTATGAGCTTGACAAAACCTACACAACTAAAGAATACATTGATGTTACTAGTCTGCTGCAAAGAGACTTTATTCCAAGAAGATAAACACGTGTGTCTGAATAAAATGTGGTAATGAAGATGTCAGAGTGTAGGATTATATGAGTAACTGTGATGGCTCACATACTAAACATCTTAAGTAGCCTCAAGAGTTTCATACTTGGAAACAATATTTATTTATAGCTCTTTCATAAACAGTAGAATCTTAGAAAGAAACTTCAGTAGACCAACACAATGTAGCTACCTAACGATCTGCATTCTTGGGATTTAGTTAAATCAGTGCAAATTGGTCAAAGGATGCATCTCAGGACTCTGGAGTAGCAATGGCTGTTGGATTAGTTTCCCCCTTTATCCTCAACTGCAGGTCCTGGGTAGCTGCACAGAAAGGCACTGAGATTTCCCCAGATTTCTTTCTATGCTTGATGATCCATCCACTCCCAGGTTGTGTTTAACTGCTTTCACCGCCCTTTATTAGGTTTGCTCTGCCTTCCTTACCGATATACTTGTGTCGGATAAATCATAGTGCTTCCTGTGCATGTTGGTGCATTCCATTCACATTTTCTTTGGGTGTACTCTAATTGTTAGCTGTTCCAATGATTCTAGGAAGACTTGGCTCATTTGAAATTAAATGTCAAGCATGACAAATCCATAATTTGACAAATCTGGGTGATGTAATAGATGCAAGAGAAGAAAACAAACTCGCATAAATGGTTTGATTAACTGTACCACAGTAATATAAAATCTTATGTGTGAAATTTCTTTTAGATATTTTAAAACCAGTAAGTTGGAGAGTGAATATTGGGGGTCTTAGATACTGATTTACATGGTTTGATCTACTTTACTTTGATCTACCTGTATATAGAGTAAAAAATTTATTTTTTCTGCAGAAAAATTCTGGATCAAAGGGTGCTTCAAATAGCACAGACGATTGGGTAATGTTCATCAAGTTTAAATGATTTAATATGACAATTACCTGCTTTTCACTTTTAGTCCCTAAACCATAATTTTAATATTAATCTTCTAAGTCATCAACATATAAAATGCTAACAGATAAAATATGCATTCAAAGTCATTCTTTCAAGGCTTTTGTAATAAACCTTAGAAATTACTTGCTGTATTTCTCTTTTTATTGTGCTCCATTAAAGCAGGTTCATTCTTATTCTTATAATGGCAATTCATCTCCTCTGATAGATTTTACAAATCAAACTGGGGGTTCTGGTTTTTCTATTTTTCTACTCCTCTTTAAGTGGTGGGATCCTTTCAGTTACAAGTGTTTCTGAAATACTGATGTATGTGCCATATATGTATTTGTGTGTGAGTTACTGTTGTTTATGTATCTTATTTTTTCATTTAAAATAATTTTAGAGACATTTAAGGGAAATGCTTTTTATATTATAGAAGAGCTCCTTATGTCTGCTGTCCAGTGTGCTAACCACTAGCCACTACCACACTGGTGGCTATTAAACACTTAAAAAATTGCTGGTGCGACCAAGCAACTTGTTGATTTTATGGAAGCCTAATTAATTTGAATGTAAATAGTCCTGTTTGGGACAGCCCAGTCTTAGCAGATGTCATTTCTCCAAAGAATTTGTCCACCCTTTTCATTGGAAAGGATTCAGATGCTACTTGCTCATTTTAAGTTATCCTCTCTCTGCAAATTTACCTTAATTAAAAAAGTATGTGGGTAAGTGTAAAGATAACCCGTGTTTGTAAAATAAATCTTAGCAATAATCCACATATTAAAAAGATTGCCTTCAAGAGCTAGTGGCGGTCTCCTCACTGTAGTATTTCCTAGTGATAAGGAAAAAATCGTTTCATCTGCGTTCCCTTTTCAGCATACTGAAAAACAATGCTTTTATCATTGGAACAGAAATATCTACTGTGAGGCTATGCATTTTTCTGTAACATCTTTTCTAGGGCTTAATTTTCTTGGGAATATGAATCCTCTCAGGTCAGGAAGCAAACCATTTTCTAAATACTTAAAAGTCAACAAAGTTAAATGAAATGCAGTAACAGGTTACTTTAAAATTAACAGAACTATTCCTTTAATAAAAAAGGGCTTTGTTTGGAAACATAAATAAATCAGACATTTAGTCACAGAGCAGCTCCAGTGAGGCCATCAGCACCATTTGTTCTGCTCTGACTGATTCGTTCTGTCTAATGAGACTCAGACAACAGGCTTTAGACCTAGTCTCTGGACAAACGCCACGGTGGACCCAAGACTCCCAACACAGGCTCCATATCTTCTTTCATGCCCCAGACAATCTCCTATAAGACAGCCATGTTATTTTAATTCACATAGGAGACTTTTCATTAGTAAAAATGTTGTCAGTGAAGCACAATTTAAAATAATCCTGAGAGGGGTGCCTTGGTGGCTCAGTCGGTTGAGCATCTGCCTTCAGCTCAGTTTGTGATCTTGGGGTCTGGGGATCAAGCCCCACATTGGGCTCCCTGCTCAGTGGGGTGTCTGTTTCTCCCTCTTCCTCTGCCCCTCCCCCTGCTTGGGCTCGCTTTCTCTCTCTCTCTCTCTCTCAAATAAATAAATAAAATCTTCAAATAAAATAAAGTAAAATGATCCTGAGATAACAACCTTCACAAAATGAAGAATCCTTTTGTAATATCCTAAGTATTTGGTATGTTTCATCTGTTTATTCAGATGGGGTTTTTTCCCCTTTCTTTCTTAAAGTGGGTTTTACCTTCAGTTTTTCAATGACTCCCACATATTCCTTTCAGTTGCTTTTATAATCAGTGAGTCAAAACAAATTCCAGAGTTAAATCATGGGCTCTACCGGAAGGGGCAGCTGGAAGTTTGCTATTCTGAGGAAATTGTAATGAAAGGTCTATTCATGAGGTCTTTCACATGGAGGCTATAAATCAACACCTTGGAATGCTGGAAAATGTCCATTGATTAATAATCAAAATCCCAGGACCTCATTTTGAGCTTATGTATGGTCATACTTAATTTTAAAACATGATGCCATCAAAGAAAGAGAACAACAAATATAAATATCCCTCTTGAAACTCATTCATTCCTTTTACCTCCTTGTAACTGCAAAGAACTGTTATTTTTAAATATTCTGATTATAGAATCAGAATGTATATCTATTCCTGGAGAACATTTTTGATGTGGTATTTTCACTTGTCCATTTATTCATTCACTCAGTAAATATTTATTGAGTGCTTAAATCTGCCAGGTAGTAGTTGGTCTAAGTGCTTGGGGGCATCAATGAATAAAACAGAACAAAAAAAAAAAGAGAGAGAGAGAAAAGAAAAGAAAAGCCCTGCTTTTGTGTGGCCTGTATTATAACAGGCAGAAACACACCATGAACAATAAAAATAATGAAGAAGTAAATTACACACCAGAAGGTAGTAAGTTCTATAGAAAATACAGACTGTGACAGAGGGAATGGACGAGGTTTGCATTTTTTATTAGAATGGTCATGATCAGCCACAACAAAAAGGTGACATTTAAGCTAAGACTTAAAAAAAGTATTTTCCCTTTTCCTTCATTCTTAAAAGCATACAAAGTCATATTTTGATGATATTTGGGAAGATTTGGGTTAGAATCCTCCCTGGGTGATCTTCTTCCCATGATTGGAGCAACTATACTGCTAGTTTCTATGCCGTTACTTGAAGCAGAGGAAAGATATACATCAATAAAACCCTTATACTTTACCACTGTCGCCATTGCAAAGTGTATGGAATGACTCCTCCCTTTGTTCCTCAATGTGTGTCTTGCACATTTGGGGTATTCTTTCTCTATTCTGATCTCCAGAGGACAGATCCAGACAGGAGGCAAGGAGTACAGGCAGAATCACAGGGCTGACTGAAGAGGTGGAGTCCATACATGGGAGCCAAACAAGGAATTGGTTATTCTTGGGAAAGGGACTTGAGAATTACCTAATAGGTTTGAAATTAGAATGTTAGCACAAAGGTGAAATACAAGAACCCCACATCTTAAACTGAGTTTATGATTCAATGTGTTTATCCAGGTTGGCACAGCTCATATGACCATCAGTGTTCCAAAATAAAGGCGACGTTAGAGGTTCACGAATGCAGTAGGTCCATCCTGGAGAAGTTTGGTGACAGGTGTTGGTGATGCAATCCTAGTTGGGTTTAAGGACAAAAAACCCTGTCACTAAGGATTAGCACATGACTAAGAGACTGCCCTGGGGCAGTGATTTTGAATGAAGAAAGGAAAGAAAGGATGCAAGAGTGAGAGGGAGAGAAGAGAGGACAGGCAGGGAGGAAGAAAAAGAGACACAGAGAGACAGAAGCAGAAATGGAGGGAAAAAAGTAAGAAGAGAATGGAAAAAACAATAAAGCAGTTCTATGAAGCTTTTGAGAAATAGCTAGAGTCCAGTTATTAAAGAACTGTTTTTTTTTGGTGTCAGAAACAAACACAGCAATAGCCATAAATTCAGCAAACGTTCACTGAGAAGGAAAGTGAAAATTCCAGGTAGATCTAGCAAAATCATGAAGGAGTATTGAAAGTAAGGAATCTGGGAGGAGATAGGGACACTTTTATATATTTGATGCTCAGCAATTCAATAAATGTCTTTCTATCCCCATGTGGTAGGGCAAGAGAAAGTTCTAGATTCTAAGCTGAGAGTAAAACAATTCAGGTTAATTACACTCAGCTGCCAGATTAAGAAGGATGCCAGGTTTAAAAGAAAAGGGAACACTTGATTTTTGTGCTTTCAGAATTGATTAAAATGTTCATCAATATGTTTTAAAAATGTTTACAAATTTGAAGGAGTGGAGTATTTGGCTATTTTTCACCATGATAGAAAACTAACGTTCTAGGGGCAATCCTAAACTCTAGATATCCCCAGATATGGGAAGAGGGTGAGGAGCCACCAAGAATATTCACTAATTAATTTTTAAAATCCATTTTTCAAGGTATATGAAATTTGTAAAGTAATTGGATTTTCAGATTTTAAGCAAATACTTTCATTAAAAATGTGTGTTTTCTCTGTACAATTTTTATGGATATTTAATATTAGAAATACCTTATTTACTTGAAATCAAAATTAATTATAAATACTTATAACCATAACTTCTTATTCCTGGTTAATGCAGCTTCACATGCGCTTTAAAATATATAGTGCCCATGATGAATTTTAAGAATAACAACCTATTAATAATCAATGTGAAACACAAATAATAATAGCAGATGAAACTTTCTCTTTGTGAAGAGCTACATGATTCTATCTTTGGACTCTTTTTCCACATCTATAAATATGGGTATGGGGCTAAAATAATGTTCTATGAATAAATTCTGCATGTCACAGTTAGGATTCTTTATTTGCAACACCAAACTGATGAAATAGTATATGAGGCCTCAATTAGAAGAGTACACAAAGTCCTAGCCAGAGGGTCTCAGAAAGTCTTAGAGAATACCATAAACTTTGTATTGCCTAAGACAAAGAACCAGTTGTTCCACTTGTTTAAAAAAAAAAAAAATCCTTTCTTGCCAAACTCATTCTGTTTAATTGTTTATTTGGTTTAATATTTCAGCACTTAAAATTCTAGATAGCTCCAGATTTATTAGAAGACATGTAATCATTCTCTAGTGACTTGGTAGGACCATTGCTTTTCATAAACATCAGGGAAGAATTTGGTACACCACCTTCAAACCTATTTTATACCATCAAGTCACAATACTTTCAACTCATTGCTTGACTATCTTCATTCTCCATTCCTTTTTTTTTTTAAGATTTTATTTATTTATTTGACAGAGAGAGAAACAGCCAGTGAGAGAGGGAACACAAGCAGGGCGAGTGGGAGAGGAAGAAGCAGGCTCCCAGCGGAGGAACCTGATGCAGGGCTCGATCCCAGAACGCTGGGATCACGCCCTGAGCCGAAGGCAGATGCTTAACGACTGAGCCACCCAGGCACCCCCTTAATTCTCCAGTTCTAAGGCTGACATACTGCACCATGGGAGATGGTATCAGAACGAGTAGTCCGTTCGTTTTATTTCTATTACAGAGAGGAAACTATTAAGGAATTTTAATATTAATTTCTAATGGATCCAATTTGGTAAATGACTAGTAGAAGCAAAATATAAATCCTCTCTGGAGGAATGTAGCTTCAGCTGGGGCCTCAATAAAATCCCAAAGATGAAGTTCCAATGAACATGAACTCACAATCAAAAATCAAAATATAGATAAGAGACAAGGCTACATAAGAGCCAACAAGCATAATAAAGCAGGACTATACCTATATAGACATGAGGTATGAATTAGAGAGTCCAGAAGGGGATCTCTGTATCCTATGGAATTTAGTTTACAAAACATTTAGAATTCAAGTTAGTTGAAAATGGAAAGACTAGCAGTGAAATAGTATTTGGATAATTGTCTGTCAAAATAAATAAATAAATAAATAAATAAATAAATAAATAAATAAATAAATCGATCCTGTGTTGCATAATACACAAAATCTCTTCCAGATCTTTTAAAGTGCCAAACATAAAACTCAAAACTCTAACAAATATTGGAAAAAATGTAGGTTATATTTATTAAGCTTTCAGAGGGGGAAAGGAATTCATAAGAAACACTAAAAACAGAAACCAGAAAGAGAAAATATGAGATTGATATCACAAAAATAGTTAAACTTCTGTTCTATGAACAATATATTAAAAAATTCAAAAACTAGAAAGAAAGAGAGAAAATACTGTAGCACAAATAAGCAACAAAACGTTAATGTCCAGGATATATAGGAAGCATACACCAAAGAAGACACAAGCAAATTCAAAATTAGAGCAAAGTATGTGAACCAAAACAAAACTATAAATGAATAATAAACATATGAAAATGTGATGAGCATTCCAAATAATTGAGAATAAAATTTACGTAATAGTTAAGCATAATATTTTCATCAAAATGAAAAAAAAAGTTGTGTAACAATTTTTATTTGTAGGATATATAAAGAAATAGGTCATATGTTGTTGGCGGTAGTACAGAAATGGATGATCTCTTGGAGAAGCAATTTAATAGTGTTACTTAAAATTCCAAATGTCAACCACAAAATTCCATGTCAACTTTTATCTATTTATGTAAAAGAAACATTGTGCATGAGTACAACCATCAATGATGGAGGATATTTATTGCAGTATTGGTTTTATAATGGAAAAATTGGATACAACTTATATGCCCACCAATAGGGGAATGATTAAATATATTGTGATTCATTCATACCACAAAATATTACACAGAATTGATAAAAATGGGATAGTTCAGTTGGTACTGACATAGAAAGCTTTCTACGATGTATCATTAGGTTGTGGTGCTGTTATAATGCTTTACAGCAAGAAAGCATTGTTCATGTATTATTAACATAAATTTTAAAATAGAAAAATCTCTAAGAGTACAACTTTCTCATTAAGTAAGGTTAAGATATTAAAATTCCTGTAGTACTATGATACTAAAAATTTTATAGCCTACATACCTATGTGCCTAAGAACGAAAAAGCTGTGAAAAAGTTAAGTTTAAATTTTATAATAGCAACATAAACAAAAACTATCACATTAAAATATGGTCACTTGGGCTGTGAAACTGGCCTTTTGTTGTTTGCACATATTTTTAGATAGCACTGTTTCAATTTCTGTTCAATTTTGTGGAAGATTATTAGAGATTTGCAATTTTAAAATAGTAGTGAATAAAGTATTTTAGGAGAGGTAATATAAAAACATATAACTTGAAATTAAATTTATTTTTAAGCACAGTTCAATTTATGACATTGCATTATCTGAAGAACAAAATCTAGCTTCTTTTACTGGTTTGTGAAGGAGTGAATTCAACTTGTATTCAATTATCACTATGCAATTTGGATGGGTCCCAGTGGCTATAGGACTTTAAGTTTTTTGTGTTCAACTGGCTCTTAATAAACAATTTAGATATCTTAAGTGATATCGGAAGTTGCTAATGGCATAAAAAGGCTCTCATTAAATATAAGCCAATAGATTGAATTTCTGTTGAGGCCAGGCTAAAGCATAGGACAAGAAATAATAGGAACCGAATTCTGGGGCAGAAAGAATTTAACAAGAGAAAATATATCATGAAAAGAACGATTGTCTAGGGAGCATAGACATCTACATTTTGAGGGAAGATGTAAACACTGATTGTCAGGCATAGGCACTGACAATGCAAGGATGCATAAAACATCCTCTTGAAACTCTCAAGTCTTATGATCTGGCCCAGAGGTTCTCAAATCACCCTCCTAGCATGATTATTAAAATTCATTTCTCTGTGCAACTTACAGTTTAAAGTTTAAAATGTAGCTTACTCTCATTGATTTAGACTCTCTGAATATCAGTGCATTTTTATACATCCCAAGTGATTTCATGCACTCTGGTCTAGTCTGGTAAACTATTTTCTTGGATTTTTGTTTGCTAAGGGAAATACCACTGAATTCTCATCTGTACCAAGATCTAGCCTGTGGTTGGAGAGAGCCTGGAGTTGGGCTGGAGTGGGATCAAAGTTCCAAGTTTGGGGTATAGTTCAGTCAACATGGAAATAACTAAAACTATAAGGCACATAAACACAGAAAAGCACTGTAAAAATTCAAATTAACACAAAATTTCTTTAGACATAAATATAGAAAACTATTTTCAGTAAGTCCTGGGATCCTTGCTCTCTCTCCATTATAGTCTTTTGAGGAAGTTTTATGTTGGAATTGTTTGCATCAGTGAAGCAATGTTGCAACATCTGACGGGAATTAATTCACTTAACACTAAATGGTTGAGTATCTCTTTAGACTAGACTGAGAAGACACAAATACAAGTTAAGATTACAATCTTGTTCCTAAGGAACTCCTCTTTTGGAGAAGAGGGCCATGTATACAAAAATATTGAGGTAAATGCTAATAGAACTAAAAAATCATGATTCATTTATTCAAGCAGCAAATTCATGGAATGACCCTGGGTACCAGGCACCAGCTATACTACAGTGAACAAAAACATGTTTCCTGCCCAGATGGGACTTTCATTCTGGTGAAGAAGGTAGACAGTAAATACATAATCCCATACAAAATAGGCAGTTATGAACTGTGGGAGTAAAGGAAGAAAAGTGGGTGCCCTGAGTGGCTATGAGATTATTAGGAAAATGGGAACCATTTAAACATAATTTTTAAAATTCGATTTCTAACTGGATTTCAATAGAATTAGCTCTTGAATCTGGCAAGATATTTTCTGACTTGTTTATGTGTTCGTAGGCTGTCAAATGATTGTAGAAGTGGTATCAATTCTCTTTTCCTTTTGTCATATTTGTAAATCAATTTACAGCAACTCCTGAAGTAAGCTCCTGTGCCTGATACTTCTTTCTGTGATAGGAATGTTCCAACCATCTATTTTCATTTCATTCATCTCAAGCTTACTTTTTTTAGTCCTGGTATTTTTGCTTATTTTTTTTATACTCTTCATTTATACATTTATAATTGTTTACTTCTTCACAACAACAGATTTGCTATGTCTTCCATGCCCAACATATGCTGGACTTGAAGAGCAAGAAGACAAGTCAAACTATCATTAATCAGGACTGGAAAGACAGGATAATAGAAACCTCAGCTCTAGATATGTGAATAGCTATTTCAATAAGAGACCTGAGTCTGTGGAAAATTGTTCACCTCTTTGATGTCCCCCTATGTAATCAATTTGAGAAATACAGGATTCTACAAAATAGAAAATGCTGGACGGCTTAAAGGGAAGTTGGTGTTCTGAGCCACTGGCATTAGAGTGACAGATAAAGTGATCCCAGGATGTCTCCTTCTGATGCTCTCTCGAATGCAACCCCTCCTTCAAATGCACAGTCATCCTCTCTATGTATCTATATGATGCTTCTGTGTTATGATTTATTGGTCCGTGTTATTCACAATTACATATCAGTATGGGCCCTGTGTGTAGTATGTATTCAAAATACTTATTGAATGAATATATTAATTTTGAAATACTCAGAATCATTGAAAACAGCTGTAATTTGTGAGCATATGAGGATATGCTCTTTCATATACAGACTCGTGATAAAATGATTGAAAATATACTTTGGCAATAGGCAAGCCCAGGTTAAATCCTGTATTTGGCACGTAAAAATTGTACAATCTAAGAAAGTTCCTTCACTACTCTTGGCTTTAGTTTTCTACTTTTTAAGATAATAAAGTTAATAATAGTATCTCTTGGACATGTTGTGGATATTACCTAGACTATTACATGAAACGTATGCTGCATAGCACTCAAAGTGGCATGAGTTTTAACAGAAATTTAAAACAGAGATTTTGTTTGCTAGTGAGGGCAAGTGCATTCTATAAAACCTCTATAAGATATATTTATAATCAGAGTAAACTATTTTAAAGCATCTCTGTAAGATGTTTGTTTCCAAGTTCTTTGAATCAATAAACAACGTAGGTTCACCAAGTGTAAGGCAAGTGTGCTTGTCTACTCAGTGGCTAGCAGATAGATGACGAATGTTGTTTGTGTGAATACGTGATTTCCCACTTTCAGGCAAGGTGACCAGCTACGGATTGTGCTTCTAATACATCAGCTTAAATGATGAACTTTGAAAAACTTTGTGCCAAATAGAGCTGCCAATATCCACGTTTTTATGATCTGTCAATAGCATATTATTTTTTTAAAGGACTGAGGCTTGAAGAGTAAGAGAAACCGACCTATCAACCTAAAATGATCATTGAGGCAAAACATGACCAGCTGTTGGTTAGTCAATAAAAATAGATGAGGAAACAGACAATGCTCAGTTAAAGCTTCAAAGCCAATGACACCAGCTGTTCTGGATTTCCCTCTTCCGTGCCCCAATCTTTGTTTACAGTTTTATTTCTTTTTGCTTATTTTTTTAATTCACAGTCTAAAATGACCATGCTAAGCCATTCTTACACATTCTTCTAATTATCAATATAAACAAATCAAATGTTACTTAGAAATGTTTACTATGCTTTGTTATTTACAATAACAAAATGCACTGAGTACAATGAAGGCTGGAAACAAATATTCTTAATATCCACAAAAAGCAGTTTACAACATTCTTGAAAAAAGCGATCAGTTCATGAGAGAGCCCAGTGTTTCTAGTTATGTATTGCTAAATCTGTCCCTCAAAAACTCTCAACTTCCATTCATTAATTCACTTATTTATCACTTATTTATTATATATTTCATAAGACAAATATGTGCTTTAGGTGTGTTTTTTACTTTAATTCATTATTCTTGCTTGGGATAGCTTTAGATCGTGGTACATTCAGTGGGATGTTATTCAATCGTAAAGTCGGTATCTACTTTATACATATGTTGTTCTTAATTTATGTGTAGCAAAAGAGAAATGTCTATACATATATTGCACTGTCTAAATGCACACATATAATGGCTCAGAGGTTTTCCTTTGTCTCCTTTCTTTTTAGAAACACCACAGACACACACACACACACACGCACACACACAAAGGAAGTCCACTAAAAATAAGTAATTTTTTATTACTTTGAGAAAAAGTGTTTGGAATCCAGAATCCTTCCCTTCCTTTCCTCCCTACAATCAATGCAGCTTGTGAAATGTTAACTAATTCTACACTCTTAGAGGAAAAAAAAACAATGAAATTCCTTGATAAAGCTGCTGGAGATCATTAAGAAAAAAATGTTGCAATAGGAAGAACAAAGAGTGTATTTGTAGACAAGCCCATGTACTATGCAAGAAGGAAAAATTGTACAGCTTCCTCTTGGCCGTAGTGACATATTTTAGCTTGATATCTGTCTAAACTTTTTGGTGAAAATATTGTAGGAGAGACTATTGACAGTGAAAAATAATTTATGAAAGTAATTTCTTCCTAAAAATAAAGAGCATCAAATGTGAAGTTATTTATCCACTTAATAAATGCTTTAAACAGTTTTCAAGTTATGCCATAATATAAACAGTTTGCCATCAGAACCTATCACTTGCACTTAAAGATAACAAAAGAATTGCAGTCAATTATATGTGTCTTATCAGGTTACAAAGAGTAAATAACCTTACAAAATGCACCTGAAAATAGCTAATTAAACAGTATGCCAAAGTTTTAGTTTCTTTGATTACATAGTTTGCTCCGTATTTTCCATCTTTGTTTATAACAACAAATATATTTGAAACAAGATTCCAGAAGATTTTGGGATACAGTTGAAGAATATTAGGTATATTTTTTAGATATAATATTTACCTTTTGCAAAGTTGAAAGTATTTGATTTATTTATGTGACATTTTTGAAATTCAGTTCAAATAGACCTAACAAATGAAATGGAGTAATAGAGATGTGTTTATACATCTGTTCATCAAACCAACATTTAATGAGCACCCACAGTGTACCAAGCCCTGTGAAAGACTGGGTACCCAGGAATGGCAGGATAGAAACGCGCCCACCCTCACAGACATTACTCTGTAGTAATAGTAACTTACATTTCTATTGTGCTTTCACAATATGTAAGTATTTTTACAAGCATTCGTGTCATCTACGCCTATCCTTTAATATAGGTGTTATTATTTCTAGCATATAAATGAGATTCTTGAAACTTGGACATTTTAAGACTGGAAGGTTTGGAGATAACCACAAATATGTATACAAGATATTCAAAAATAGCCATTTATATTTTATAGCATTTAATGTTTTTTTTCAGAAAGAATTCAATGAGGAGACAAGAAACATACAGTAATTCACAAAGGGAAGTTTAAAAAATCATTCGCTATAACAGAAGATAGAAGTGTCAGGGGATTGGGTACAAAGGGCTAAATAGAACTCTAAGGAATATACAAAAAGCAGATATAGGGAGCAGCCATGACCTCTAGGGGAACACCAAGCACCCAAGAAGGAACCAAATATGGAAATTGACCCCTGCCCTGTAAGTCTGTAAGTCTGGGATTCAGACCTCACTGGAGAGGGCACTCCTGTGGCCCACTGGTTGGCAGACAAATTCACTGAGGGGCTACACTGGAAAACTGACTAGGAAATCACCTTCTCGGGTGCTAAGAGGGATCCCATGGAGAGGTGTGGTGTGCTGCTGGTGACAGAGCACTGCAGGAGCCTCCCAGTAGAGAGGATGTGCAGAAACCAAGAACAGTTCGTCCTTCAGGATCCCTCCAGGGTCCTCCACTGATAAAACTTACCATCTTGCCAGCTGGCAAGGGAGAAATATTCCGGTACCCCAAGCAGAGGTCCAGAGGGTAGATCTGCAGCTTAGAGGAATAGAATGATAAATGGCACACTGGTATAGCAAGAACATTTAGATGAGTTATATCACACTATGGGGATACCTATTTTATTCTTTTATCATGGGTGAAGTCATTCAAAAACATATTTTATGTAATTATTTCTAAAAGATAAAGAATTTTGATATTAAATGTTTTGCCCATTATTATAAAGAGTAAAACTTACAACCTAGCAATTGAAAGCATTGAATTTGAGGCCAGACTGTTTGGATCTAATTTCTGACTGTTGGACTTTAGGAAAATATGTTGGGAAAAATATTTAACCTCCCTGTATCTCTGTTTCTTCATTCAAAAATAAACAAAAACCACCAAAAAACAAAAAAGGGGACTTTTTTTTCATATATTTCTTATGACTATATTGGAGGATGTTTGAAATGTGTTGGAATTTAACTGGCATATACATAATGCTCATTTGTAGACTACTGTTGTTATTATCATATATTATTGAGTTACTTCATCCATTAGAAAATCTGGAATATCTAGTATAAAGAACAAAAATCTACAAGCCTCCTGGAAGGAAAATCAGTCATATACAAAGCAACATAAGTTAAGCTGCCCAGAGTATTTCTCCAACCTAAAAAATGCTAGAAAAATGGTAGCATGACATGTGCAGTTATGGGGGAGAGAAGATTATTAATAAATAATTCTATAAACAATCTAGTTGTTTATTATGTATATAGACAACAGAAAAATAAGACATAACAATCTCTGGCCACAAAAACTTCATCTACTTATAAATATGTATTGTCTGATGGCAAATTACAGCATGTTTCTTATTTGAAAAAATTTAAAGGGGTCTATTGTTTTGTTTTTGTTATAAATCCAGTATGTGATTTTCTATTAAGAGATAGAGAAAAATTTAAAGAAAATAAAAAATGATTGATATTCCTACTTAGTGAAAAACAGGTGTGTTTCCTCCTAGTTTTTTCTCTACGTATGTACGTGCATGTGAGCATATAGAAATATTCATTTAAAAAAATGGTGTCCTACTAAGTGTGTTGTGGTATTCTACAGTCTACTAGATGTGTGGTGCTATTTGATTGTGCTTCTACTAGTTACAGTAATTTTTTGGACTTTTTAAAATATCTAGTCTTGTTATCTGTGAATAATTATAATTGTACTTCCTCCTTTCTCATCATTATGTCTCATATTTCTTTTTCTTGTCGTATTATACTGGCAGTACCCTCCAGTATGATTCCAAAGTAAAGGAGCAAGAGGGGATATCTTTGTCTTTTTTTTTTTTTTAAGTAACCTCTACACCCAGTGTCTTTTTTTTTTTTTAAGTAACCTCTACACCCAGTGTGGGGGTTGAACTGACGACCCCACCATCAAGAGTCACATACTGTACCAACTGAGCCGGTCAGATGCCCCCATCTCATTCTTAGTAAAGATAAAGCATCCACTTTTTATCGTTAAGTGTGCTATTAGCCATAGGATTTTCTGCATATGCTATTTGTGAAGTTTAAAGTTTCCCTTATTCTTAGTTAAAAGTTTTTGTCATGAATGGGTATTGAATATTTTCAAGTATGTTTCTCCAGTTATTTTTTTTAAAGATTCTATTTATTTATTTATTTGGCAGAGAGAGAGAGAGCACAAGCAGGGAGAGCAGCAGGGAGAGGGAGAAACAGGTCCCCCGCAGAGCAGGCAGCCTGATGCAGGACTCAATCCCAGGACCCTGGGACCATGACCTGAGCTGAAGGCAGACACTTAACTGACTGAAGCACCCAGGCGCCCCTGTTTCTTCAGTTATTGAGATGATAAAAAACTTTAAAATTTTTTAATATTTAATTATGGTGAATAACTCTGTTCAGTTTGGTGATAGAAATGGATTTGCATCATTCTTCAGTAAAAACTAAAAGGAAGTGTGGACCACTGAGTATATAATTCCCCCGTTTGTATAAAAATGAAAAGTATGGTTTTATATATAGACATATATGTATACATGTGTTTTATGCACATATAAACACATCTGTGCTTTTTTTTTAAATTTTTTTTATTATATTATGTTAGTCACCATTCAGTACATCCCTGGTTTCCGATGTAAAGTTCGATGATTCATTAGTTGCGTATAACACCCAGTGCACCATGCAATACATATCTGTGCTTTTATATACAGAGAACATTTCAGGATACATGTAAAATTTAACAGCAGTCTGTTTTGCATATGAAAAAGCATTGTGTGTTTGGGCTAGGAGAAAGTTTTTATTTTATGCATACTCTTATGCTGTGTGAAATGTTGACTATATGTAACTTTGAAAAAAAAAAGTACTTCTATTTCTTATTGTTATTTATCGCATTTACACTTAAGTATTTTATTAGCTTGGAATATGTTTTGAAGTATAAGGTGAGCCTTTGAAATAATTTTTCCCCGAATTATTTAGTTGAGTTTCCGAACTGTTTTTTGGGAAGTAACATCCATTTTTTTACATTTACTAAGCACTGTTGTTTAATTCAGAATGATTATTTTTATTCCACTAAAAGGAACGTTGATTTCAATGCTGATTTCACTGCATTTGAATTAATGTAGCTTGTAAATTATAATTTCTGTGAGAGTTAGTACCCCTTATTGGCTTATCAAGTTTTTTTTGCCCCATTTTTTTTTCTTTTTTGTATTTATTCTTCTGGTGAAATTTAAAGTTTGGCCAACACCTTAGGTGCCTACCCTGACCACTCAAACTAAAGTGTTCACTTTTCCTTTTTGTGCCACTGATTTCTTCATCTTCATAAATGTACCCCACTTTATATGTGTTTCTCTATTTACTTGGGTCCGTGAATAAGAAACATTCTCATGGGCCCAAGTGTTGTCTTATTAACCAGCACAAAACTTGACATACAGATGCTCTGTAAATATTTGATGACTTATTCACTCAATGAATGAATGTATGAATGTTTAAGTTCATCAAACTCCAAAAAAATTCAACTCAATTTTATTTCCCTTGCTTTTCTTCACTTTCAACATTTACATAATCTTTTTAAATTTGTGATTAAAGCCCTGAATTATTACATTATTAAGATGAGATAGATGTCATGAATATCTAAAATATATTCTTTTCCATATACATTTTTTAAAGATTTTTTTTGCATTTATATTCGGTTTTATAACTGCATTTATAATATTTGTTTGGTTTAATTCAAATAGTAAGCATTTTTATACAATAAGTTTTCTATTTATTCTTAATTTGGAATCATCTTTTGCATTCAGATGCAAAAGTCTTGCAGATATATCTTAGTTTCCTCCCCAGTGAGGGTATATTAATCATTTTCTTTATCTAAGAATTTTTTTATATATTGAAAAATATGCCTCTAATCCCTCATACATAAATAACAGAATCTTATCTATAGGAGAATTCTGCATTCAAATTTATGTCCACCATGAAACAAACAAAACACCTTATACACAATATTCTACTCTATCACAGTATAATGTCTTGGTGAAGAACTTTGAGACCAGCCTGTCCTTTTTATTATTTGTTATTTTTTTTATCTTTAAAATTCAAAAATTCATAAGGGCATATCCAGGTGTCTTGATGCGCCTTAGTTTTTGTCCTCTCAGATCCTCCTTCAGCTTGAAAACTTTTTCTTTTCTTTTAATTGTGTATGTTCTTGCTCTTTTTCCCTTTCTTCTTTTGAAACAGATATGTTCCTTTGATCATATGTCTGTCCTTCATATCCATCATTATTTAGGTCATTATTTTCATCTTTTGATTTTGTTCCTGAGTTACGGAAGAATTTCTCCGGTCTTTCCCCACTCCATTGATTGAATTTATTTTTTTCATAAGTTCTCCTTACTATCTCAAATTCTATTTTAGCTTTTCTCTTGAATTTTGCATTTTCTTGCAACCCATTTTACCCTTCATTTTTCCATTCTGTGATTTCATCCTATTCTCTCTTTAATAACAGCTATAACAGTTTTATAAAAGCCTCTCTTCCTAAATCTTCTTGAGCACATCAAGAATATAACATGTGAATTTTTCAACTATCTCGAAAATGAACTAATTTTAAAAGCTATGTTATCGGTTTGCCTCCTCAGGTCAGTGCCCCTTACCATCCTCCAGCAGGGCCTCTTTATGATCTCTTGACTTATTTACTCTGCTTGCATTGTGTTGAGATTGGTACAAGCGTGGCATTTCTTTCACGTAGGGCAGGCAATTTTTTCTTTTCTTTTTTTTTTTTTATTCTACCATCAGTGAACACTTGGCTCTTATAATTTCTCCTTTTTTTTTTTTTACTTTTTTCTTCTGAACTACATCTAAAGTCTTTAATTTTTGGTCCTATCCAAATTTACTGAGTCTTCTACCCCATACCTTACAAGATTAACTTTGGTTGTTAGATACTATGTGTAAAGCATAAAAACTTATACCGAGTTCCACCATATGTCTCTGAAGTGCTTTCTTAATAACCTAAGGGTCCACTTCATCTTATCCCTTCTGTTCTGAGACATGTGGTGCATGGCTAAATACATTCTGAGAGGGGTAGGAGAGGAGATAAGTTAGGACTATAGCTTGGGTTGGTCCAAAAATTATCTCATGTGGTACTGAGGGAGGACCTCATAGTTTTAGTCATAGCAACATGAGTCAAAATCTTTTTCTGTTAATTGGGAAAGCTCTGTGTCCCCTTCTGATTCAGAGGGTGCTCTATGCAATGTGTCATCCAAAAGAGATTCATGTCTGTTCTCAGTAATAACCACTACTGCAAATTCTGCAAAACCTTCAGCATATTTTCTTCTCCTCCCCTTTCTCCTCTTCTTTTCTTCCTCTTCCTCATTTTCTTCTTTGTGTTCATCTTCTGTCTTACACAAACATAAAAACATACAAATTATCTCTCATTAGCAATTCATGCTACTTTGTGCTGCTTTTTCCTACTTATTTTCTTATTCTTATTTTAATTAAATTTAATAAGAAGTCTATTAAGAATGTCTAGTACTCTGTCACTTTTTTTAACCAGGTAATTCCCTAATTATAACTTATCTCTTCTTTTCCCCTCTGAATCAAATTTCTTAGATTCCCTAGATTTCTTATTTCACTCCAGTCTCTGTTATAAGGGACAGGTTTAATCCAAATTATATTTAAAAGATAGGAGTTATCCACACACTGAAATACCTTGGAAAGAACTTTTTTTCTTTTTTATGCTGGAAGCCAGATCACTAGAAGTCTCCCTGCATGTGGACACCAATGGTGAGTCACGAGAGTCCACAGTTGGCTTATTATCGGGTGATTCCACATCCCAGTTTTCCCTGGACTGTCCCAGATTGTGCTGTTGTGCTAGCATGATTATTAATAGTGCTCCTTTCACTCTCAAAAGCACCCTGGTTTGCATGACAAATCATATGATCACCCTACATAAGACTATGAGATATGATTTAAATATGAGTCTATATGCCTGAAGGCTTCATTCACGTGTCCTTAATATCATGACATAGTTTTAATAGAATTACACTTGAACAGGTGAAAATTACAGTTAATTAAATTCCACTACAATTCAATTACTAATACCCTAATTCTGTTTTCATGACAACTGAATGGGTCATGCCACCAACAGTGTCCAAAGCAGATTGCTCAACCCTAACTGGCGGGCTTAGATAATAATGTAGGATTTGAGTATTTATATATTCAATTACTTTAATTCTAAAAATTCTAGAATTTTTGTTCTTCAAAAAATCTTAGATTGACTCCCTTGGTCCGGGGATTACATCTCAGATGACTGAAGTTTGGTTGTCCCAACTTTAAAGCCCTCACTCATCCATTCTTCTTGTCTCTAGAGTATCCACCCATCATTCACTTTGTTACCATGCAAAATAAAGGTCTTGCCAGAGCCCATCTACTGTAGACCTACCCTATGCCTAACCACAATATCCATTAATACGTAAAAGAGGTGACCCCTCTCAAAGTATATCATCAGGATACATAATAGTGATTGGATGGAAATTTTTTAGATTAAGGTGAGGATAAATAACATTCCAAATAATCCAAACACTTGGAAGCAACAGAATTGAGTCCAATACCCACTTTTGTTGATTATTAACTTTCGTCTTTGGAAAAGTTTAACTTCACTCATCCTCAATTTCCTTATATGAAATGGGGATAACACCAACATGTTGGGGTTGCTGGGACCATAAGAGAAAACAAATATAAATCACCTACTTAAATCCCTGGCTGAATTCTTTTATAAAGTACAGATATTATTGATAAGGGAAAATTAAAGGAAAAAGAAATATTCACTAGCTTTTCTTGGAAAGCTTTAATAGTAATGAACAAGAAAAGAAAGTGAACCAGATGAACTCCTAGATGATGTCTCTATTTTATGTCAAGGAGAATAGGCTTTCAGCCACAAATGGTAGTACCAGCAAAAGTAGAAAAGAGAACAAATTCAAGATGACTGATGACCTAGTAAAGAAGCACATAGAATTTCAAAATCCCTTAACCAGATACATCTTATTTCAGGTTATCAAGAACGCCTACAAATGCAGACACATGAGTAGACCTAAACTCATATATGAGCGTCCCCTCAGAGGGAGGTCTTTAGGAGTAGTCTATGTTAGTGGCTCTGTTCTGTTCAATATCCTTTATCACAGACTTAGATAAGACATACATTGCAAACTGTGAAGAGAACAACTATACTGGATGGCAGAAGCAAGCTGTAATAAGGTGGTGGCACTATTGCCCTTCACTTAGGCATAAACTAAACAAATATAAAAAACTGTAGATGTGACTTTTTAGTAACATATGCAAAAAAGACTTAGATTTTAATGGATTGTAGCTGTATGATCCAACAATCTTATATTGCTGCCAAAAATCTAGTGAGCACTTTTTGATATTCAATATAAAATATCCAAGTCAAATCTTTCTATTCCTTACCCATCTGTCTTCCAGATTTCTAATCTTGTCTTTTGCTGTCGCCAACCCACTGTTAAACTTTCCATTGAGTTCCTAATTTCTGATAATTGTATTTTTCAATTCTGAATGCCCATTTCAATATCACTTTAGAATTTTACTTTATTATAAAATCGTCCATCTCTTCATATACTTTGTATGTGAAATGTATCAGTCATTATTATTTTAAAGTTCTTATCTACAAACTCAAATATCTGCAACATCTGCTTCTCTTCCCTGGTTTTTTCTCTCCGTTACTAGTGACAATGTTCTGTCGCTTTGCATGCCTACTGTGTTTTTTTAATTGAAAATCAGGCATTGTGTTTTCAAAAAGAAAAATGAAAAATTTCCAGACGATATTATTTTCATCAGAGAGGTTCAGCCTTTCCTCTGGTAGGCAGATAGAGTGGAGGGGAGAAGAGGCTGACTACCTTAATTTAGGTTTTCATTGAGAATCTGTCAGATCCTATTTTTGTTCTACTTCTCAGAAGTCTTCAGCTTGGATATTTAGCCTCACACCCTGTGAAGCTTCAGAATTTGATAGATGTCTTGAGGAAGAGACTGGCTGCGTTTGAGTGTACTCAGGCCACAAATTTTATCACCCCAAGCTTGATCAAGTACCAAAATCTGCTATTTCATCTCCTATCTTCCGGGGTGGAGACAGAATCTTCATTCCTCCTCCAGCTAATTTCACACTATTAAGCACACCTAGGGACAAAGCAGTTATTGCAGATTATTTTAGTTATTTCTCCTTTCCTTTGAGGACTTTGAACTGTCTTGTTCTCCTAGTAGATCTTGTTTCCTAAGTATCATGAACATGTGAGCTACTCCTTTTTTTTTTTTTTTCTGTATTTGGGCTTATGATTATACCTGCTATCCTGTGAAATGTTGGAATTGAGCAAATGTCTTGGAAAGAAAACTGAATTTGAGGTCCCACTACTCTCCAATTTTGTCATTCCAGTCCAATGTAACTGCCAAAAGTTGTGTTTTCCTGTTCCCCAGCAGCAGTGCCCTTCCTGGGCTGAGTATGGATTCTCAGCCTCTAGCTGCATCCAGAATCAACAAATAAACTCCAGGGGCTGCCTCAGATCCTCAGCTCACATTTGAAAGGTTCATGCCTTTCTTGAATTGTACTCCTTCTGGTCCTTATTGTTTGGCTGATCCCTGATGCTGTGTGTATATATATATATATATATATATATATATATATATATATATATATATATATATAATTGATCCAACTTTTAAAATTATTCTCAGTGGGGGCATTGGTCTGATTCCAAGAAGCAACAGTTTTATGTAGGTTACAGTTGACTACAATACAGGTTTTAATAGGTATAGTTATCAGGCACTGTGAAGATAATTTAAATTATGTTTGTGTATTGATTGGAGTGGGAGCAAATGTTCCACTTCAACTTTTTAAAATTTTTGATACAAGGAATCACCTTATGAATCTTTCTACCTATTTATCATCTATCTATCTGCCTATATATCTGTCTCATAATCCATCTACCTGTTCATCCATCCATCTACCCACCTATCCATCCATCTTAATTTCATAGGAATTTCATAATAATTGATTAGATTGCTATCAAATGAAGAATTAAAGTCAGTGTCTGAAACAACTAAAATAATAAATGATAAGAATCTAGGTGCTGATGTTTTCATTGTCTTCATGACCAAAATGAGTAAACCAAATTGTATGATAGCTAATCAATTCTGTAACCACAAATTTTTGCTTGATGTTAGGTTAATAATTTACTCATGCTACTATAGATCTGACATTTATTGCTCTTAACCCACTACCAACTGTATTCTGATGTTCTACCAAGTTTTCTTTTCCTATCTGTTTTTTTCCTCCTAACAATGTATAATCATTGAGTTTTTGGATGATTATAAACATTGGAAAATTTATAATGAGAAAAAATATGAAAATATAATTTTATTTATGTATATGTATTTAAATCAAATATATCTCCTTCCTGAAAAGGTAAAAACAGGAAGTTTGAGGAAAGGTCATCTTAAGTGAAATTAAAGAGCCAATTGAAGCAATCTGTCACACAGTGGAATGAGAAAGCAGGTAGTTTTGAATAAGAAGAGAAAATGAAGAAGCTATCAGTCATATATTTGAGTAATTAACAATATATGGAAAGAATACAACCACCATAAGAATCATTAGCACCTGTATGCAAATATGAGTAGAGCTGACTGCATACACATTGTAGGATCCATCTTCATAACTTCAAACTATTGTGATTTTAGATCTAGTGCCATTTAAATATATAGCAAGGTAATGTAACAATAATCATTTTAAAATAAATATTTTGTCCTAGATTTAGACTGAAGTGAGTATTTTATATATATTATTTTATTTTTAACAATTTTTATTTACTTATTTGAGATAGAGAGCACAAAGGGCAGGAGGAGCAGAGGGAGAGGGACAAGCAGTCTCCCCACTGAGCAGGGAGCCTGACCTGATGTGGGGCTGGATCCCAGGGCCCCAGGATCATGACCTGAGCTAAAGGCAGATACTTAGCTGACTGAGCCACCCAGGTGCCCCTATATATTATCCTATTTAATCTCCACAGCAACCATTTAAAGTAAATAAACTTAGTGGTGTTTAATTGCAGATGAGTGGAGTGAAGCTTACACAGCATAGGAAACTAGCCAAAGAGTTTAGTTAGTATCAAAGCTGTGTTGCAATCCTGTGCTCTCAATAAGCATTGTCTATAGAATTTTCTGTGATAATGGAAATGTGCTATATAGGGGCTAATACATTGCCACTAGACACATGTGACAGTTGAGTACTTAAAATATAGCTAATGCCACAATGAGGAATTGAATTTTTAACTTTATTTAATTGTAATCAATTAAAATTTAAATGGCCACAACTGGCTACCACATTGGACAGCATAGTCTAAAATAATTAGACTATACTGGCTCCTGGCCCTGAAAGATCTTGTGGAATATACAGGAACACCATTTTAGAAGGCTTTTCTTGGAGTTAATCGGCAGGGATATCACTCCTTGACCTACTTTTAATAGAAATCAATATCGTGTATGGAAAAAATGTAATGTATATACTGGTCTTTCTTAGTAAATGATATGGGAGTGAGCTCACTTATTAACATTTTGTACAAAATAAAGAGTATATACATGTCAAGTGCTTTCCTTAAGTCAAAGGACAATTTCCTCTTTATTTGTATTTGCTGTGAGGCCATTAGTATATACACTTAACACTGCACAAGGAAAATAATACAAGAGAGGAAAGATAGGGGAAGTTGGTTGTTTTATATTTACTTGGGATGTATTAGGTCTTGGCATTGTGGAGCTAAACAGCAATTCTTAGTGAGTTCTACTTTCTTCTAGGTCAGGTCATGCTGAGTAAGTAGGAAGGCAGCAAAGGACATTTAATATTATTATCTCAGAAGCATGTGAGGTGACTCCTTCCCCTGACTGCTCTTCCTCATGCCAAATAATTTTAAGCTAGAACACCTTCTTATCTCTTCTTTCCTCACTCTTTTTAACCAAAGAGCACTTTCTTTACTTATACAAAACTACAGTAGTGTTTTCCTTGCATGTGAAGCCTCAAAAAGCAAACAAACATTTTCCATACCTAAGAACGAGTTCTAAATAAAAATAATGCTTCCTCTTCCTGAGGATCCAAATTCCACTGGGATACATTAGAACTTTTTCTACGTGGTTTATCTTCATATTCTTGACTCTTTAAAGATTGAAGTTATTCAAGCAGATGAGAGTAATTCAAAGCCTTTAATCCCTCCTTTTCCTTATCGGTGCTTGTTGTTGTTTAGGCTTCGTTTCGAAGTGGAGAGTTGGCTTGATGGTCGTGGCTGCAGAAGGGGGTTTGATTGACTGCACATGTGTTAAAGCCATGCATACATTACTGAGGACACTATGAGGCAGAGTGCCCTCAGAGACACACTTCTGAAAAGAGTAGTTGACTCAGGCCCCACCTATACAGAGCTCAGTTCCTAAAAATAGGTGCCAAGTTGCATCCTTTAGACGCAGGGCTAAAATAAATTCAGCCGTCCCGTCTACTTGCTTGATAGACCCTTCCGTGGAGCCGGCCTCCACTCAACGACTGCTTTCAGGGGACTGGGAAATCTGCTGTACATGAAACAAGGGAGGAAGTTCGTCGGCGAAGAACTGTAAAGATACATGACATTTTCACTAACTCGGAGTTAGGTCTAACTATTACAAAAGGTATGTGTGATATAGTCATTGATACATATCCGCTTCCTGGGTTGTAATATGTTCTCACTGATTGCTTGAGATCAATGAAGACCATAGGTCAAATTGTAATTGTTATAAAAGAAAATATCCAGTCAGATTTTGTTTTTATGACAATATTTGGTATGACTTTATATTATTGAATGTAAGACTTCGTATATTAATCTCTGCCAAATAGTTAGCATGTTTCATAGTTAGTGTTGAAGAATAATGAACCAAACTTTAAGCTAAAAAGTCATGAGTGAAAATTATACTTTAGCTTATAGCTAAAAGAGAAAACTAAAAAAATTAGTGTATCTTCTATGACCATAAATTAATAAAATATACAATGAATATACTAAAATATGTAAATTGTGTTACTTGGAATTTGGTGAGGGAAAGGAAGAGTTTAAATTATCTTCAACTGTTGCAGCTTGCTCAGACGAATATATTGAAAATTATTCTTTTTCCAGCCTTAGTTTGATTTTGTACTTCTTGCCCCAGCCACAGTCTCATCTCCTTTGGGAGTATTACTGGAGTAAGGATTAAAGAATCAGGTTCTTAGATGTTTTGCAGAATTAAGAAAAGCACTGCCAGCTGGATCTGCCAGCCCTAATTATAGTAACTACAAACTTAAAGAGAGAAGACTGAGATTTTACTTTAAAGGTATCATGGCTTATATACTGTTTCAAATGGATTTTTTCTGTCTTCGATTGCCTGTGAACACTTTAATTTGGTCCTGTCGTGCCTTAAGTGTTTAGATGTTAGAGACTGAAGTGATTTGGGACAGGCATTATAACAGAAAACCTAAAGACACCAACTAAAAGCAAGGACACTTTAAGATTACATAATACAGGGTTTAAATATAGCCAGCTGGTGCTGAACTGAAAGATATTTATTTTTACCAGAGCTCCATTTGGTCACTGACGAGCTGTAGGTTGTTTAAATTATTTTAAAATTTCATGTGCAGAGTGCCAAAGGACGAGTAAAATATTTACCTCAGTTACATCAGAGCCATGAATTTTAATATGAAAGAGCACCTGTTCTGAGTTTTAAAGATATTACCATTGAGTGGCAAAATATTGGATCAGAAATGAGGGAGTCTTGAATTCTATGCTTAAATATTTCTCTACTTCTCTGCCTAATCTTTGAATATTTTACCTTCTTACTATTAACATGTAAATGAACAACTAGTCCCATTTTTTAAAGTCAGCATTTTGGATGTCTGCAAATATGGCAAAGTGCCAGCTGTTTGGGAAGAATGTAGTCCAGAGTAAATGTTTCTGCTTTCATCTGATGTTGGGCATCTTTAAGATATGGCTTCCTTCAACCACCTGAAAAATAAAAGTAGACATTCTTTAATGATCACAGAGGGCTTTACTTCAAAAGATGTTCATGCAAAAATGTCAGCCCAGGCCTCAAGTCTTCTGTGATTACAGAGGAAGAGAGGGTTGGTTGCCTTTCCTCTGGGTTTTTTTGTGTTATTTTTGGGTAAAAAGCCTGCAGAGTTCATAGATCACTTCCAGTTGTCTACCACTGATAGCTGTCTCTAGTCAGCCAGCTCCCCTGTTCTGTCTCTCATATTTAGCACAATTGAACAACTTATGTACATCAGTGTTCTTTTTACTTGTTTGGTAAAATATTACTTATGATGAGGCGATTTGGAGTTGAATTCTCCTGGTAATCTTGGTCCTGGGAACTATTTCCTCTCCTCTCTGTTTCCTCTCTCTCTTTGCCTCACACAGACACACAACTCTGGGCACTGAGAGACCAGTTTTTAAGACCTGACTCGTAGCTGGGAGTCATGTCTAGATTCAGTAATTTACAGAGCAGGGCAGACACTTAATAAGTGCTTGGCAGTGTAATTCCAACATTTTTGATTGAACAATCTGTGGGGGACAGAACTTAATTGACATTACATTGTCCTTTTTATTTGCTTCCCACCTCCTATTTTGAAGCATTCAAGTTACACTTTGAAATTTAATTAAATTTTAATTTGTTTTTTTGTTCATTTGTTTTGCTTCTGAAACAGACACTTGATCATTCAAATTACAGACTCATCCCTTGCAGAATGGCGGGTAACTTCAGCTTTTTCTAATTCAGAAGTAACTTTTTTAGAACACTGATTTATTCCACATAGATGCATAGTCTTTATATGACTGTGTGATATGTTGCATTGTTGTTGTTGTCTTTTTCCTGACAACACATGTGTGGTGTTTTGTGCCACCAAACAATTCTCCAATTCTCTGACACCAACTGGGTATACAACTTAATTCAATTTTCATACTAATTCCCAGAGTTAGAGCAGACGCCACAGACTGCCCCCATTTCAGCCACTAACTCAGGAATAGCCAAATAAAAGAGATGCATAGGGCAAAGGGGGGTGGAGGAGAGTGGCGCAGAGCCCCACACTCTCTCTGGGCTCCATACCCATCAATGTGTTCACCAACCTGGAAGCTCACCAAACCCTGTTGTTTAGGGTTTTCATCAAGATTTCATTACGTAGGATGATTGACTAAATCATTGGCTACTGGTTATTGGATTCAATCTCTAGCCCTTTTCTCCCTCTCCAAGGTGGGAAGTGGGGTTGAATGTTCTAACTCTTTAATCACTAGGTTGTTTTTTCTGGCAATGAGCTCCCATCCTGAAGCCATTTCTACTCCCCCTTAACCTCCACAAGAGACCAGGAGTCATCTCATTAGCATACCAAAGACACTACCAATCAAGAGATTCTAAGAGTTGTAGGAGCCAGGGACAAAGGCCAAGTTTGGGTTTTTTTTTTTTTTTTATTATGTCACATTTGTCTGCAAAATCTCTTCTCTTTTGAACTGCTGCCTATGAACTCCAGAGGAAAACTTTCACACTATTTACTTTCCTAATCATTAGAATCCATCTCTCACAAACTTAACCTGAGTATTTTTCATCTGTACAGTATAACGAGTAAAAGCACAAAGGACAATAACAATTGGGCAACAAAAGGAGCAAAGATTTTATCTTCTTAAAAATGTTGAAAATCAGCAAATCCAGTGAATTATTTGTATCAGTTTAGATATAACAGATGATGATATGGCTCTCTTTAATGACTTTTTGAGAGCCTAAATGATGGCATGAAAATAATCTGCCAGTGAGCTGTACAGTAGGTAATCCAAATTCCTGGTAGAATGGCTGGACTTCTTAAAATATTGCCAAGGATAAAAGGCATTTATTACCCAGATAGCACAAAGAACCTCAGTGACTATTTGGTGTAACACTTTCAAGTTCTAGATAAGAAAACCGGGGCAAAGGAACATTAACTCTTATTAAGCACAGAGAACTAGAAGCCAAGTCTCTTGACTTCTATTTCAGTGCTATATGTCATTCTACAAAGCTTTATGCCATAACATCAACCCAGTCCCATTCCACTCCCATGACTTGCAATACCTTTCGAAGTACACCTTAATAAAGTCCTTTTCTCCTGCAGGTTTTTGATGCTTTTTGTTTTGTATTTCCTATTAAAAATTACGAAAAATTGTGAGAAAGGAGACCTGATCCACATATTCAGTTAAAATTAAAAATATGATGATTGCTTTATTTTTTTAATTTTACTAAGCATTTAAGTTCGCTCATCATTCTGTGTTAGACGAGCTCTTTCCCCCACTGCCTTCTCATTGGCACATGATTTTTCACTGCTCTTTCTGGCAGACCTTCAGGTAGATTTGTCTTCTACATTTTTCTAATTGTTTGCAGGACATATCCTGCTGCCTGGTGAACCGAACACTTTAGATATATCTGACTGTTAGAAAGTAAGTAATTGCTAAATTGCTCCAGGCATACACATGATTTAAAATAAATATGATACTAAAAGAATTTATTTTGGGAAATTTCTCTGTTTGTAAAAGATCCAGTAACATCTTCCTAAAGAATCTGAATATATCAGCATGTGTATTTCTAAATGCATTAACTTGGTAGTTACTAACATTGAAGAGCTAAAAAAAAAAATCGTATCACCATTAACTTTACAAGCAAAGCCCACCATTATAAATGGTTTCCAAACATGTTCTCAGTGTTCTTCATTTAAAGTTCAGTAAATGTGGAATGAATATAAACTAATGTTTGAATATCATTTAATTTAATTTTTTAACTCATAGGAACTTAATTGCATTGAAATAAAATGTAGGTAGAATTTACATTATAAAGTGAGTGGATTTTTTAACTATATTTCTCTGTTGTTGATGATAATTTTGTTTGTTTGTTTGTCGTCAATACTGTCATAATAATTTAGCCTTACCATATCTAGCCAGTAAGCCTTGTTGTCAAATAATTTGAGGTTCATAGGTAACATAGTAAATAAGCGCTCCAGGGAAACAACAAAAAATCTTTTTGTAAAGCTAAGGATCACCTTTTAATGTACCTCTTGTGTAAGTTAGAATTTTTGACTCTCCACACAAGGGTTTTATTGCTAAGTGGGAATATTTCTGGAAAAGAGACAAGAACAGAGTTTGTTCACATTATTAGAGGTTGTCAATTCCAGCTACAAGCTCTATTTAAAATTCACTGCGTCTGCTTTCTGTTGGATCCCAAGCCATTTTTCTGAGTGCTATATAGTGTGGAAGTCCGCTGTTTTGCTACAAGGGTGAAGCCCAGCAACAGTTTTCAGCTGGAACACAGGGGCTAGAGCTAGGGATGTCAAAGGAAGAACACCTGACGGCAAGCAGCAGCTCGCTGAGTTCCTTCTGTCCTCTGAACCATCCCAGGATGCTCAGAGTGCGAGCAGAACCTCATTACGGCCTTTACTTCTTCAGAAGAAACTATGCTTGCCCCCTGAGTCCCAGAAGACTCAAAACCATATATTTTTAGTATTAGTGCATGTCTGTATTAGTGCAGTCCCTGACTCATTCTGAAATGGGAATAATTTTAGGATTCATCACCCATCTGTCATCCAGAACTGGACAACAGCCCTGACTTTTACTCTGTAAAATATCGGAGAAGTGAAATTTGAAAGGAAGGCATGTGTTTGTACTTAAGTCACTATCTTTTTTTTTCCTGAAAAGATCTAGTCCAGCTATTGCAGTTATCAACTCAAAACTACTATTTATAGTTTCTAATACTCCACCCTTTAAATAGAAGCAGTAAATTACCTCAGACTTCAATGTTCACCTCTTTTCATTTATCTCACCACTTCAACCCAACTGGTCCCAGCTTCTTGACTGTGTCGTTATATTCTGTTATTACCGTTTCTTTCCATTACGTTCCATTATGCTCATACATATTTACATACACATATATATGTATGTGTATATTCTTTTCTGTAAAGTATGGTGTTAGCTATGCCTTCGTATTGTTTTCCCTTTCTTTTACATTCTCAAAGTGCATTTGGATGTTCAAATAAAGAAGACTAATCTTCAGACAAAGGCCAATAACCACAATATCATCCACAATGACATTTCTTTTTATTCTTTGCATAACATTGTGTGGAGAGCCTGACACAAAACTTTGTAAACATTTGTATTGAGAAAGTGCCAAACTACATTTTTATAACAACAGGAATAATAGTAAACATAAACATTTTCTATGGGATTATTTCCCCATGGATAGGTTTATTTTAAAAGTTGCAGGAGCTGATGTATAAAATTTCATTATTGATACCATCTTTACATTTTAATCAATCTGAATAGTTCTTGAAATCAGAAAGATTTCTCAGATAATATAACATGTTCTCTGTCCTTATCTTTCCTCTTCCTTCTTTTTTATCTCATGTCTATTAAAGACCTCCTATCTAAGGCATATATTCCTTAACTCTAAAACTGAAATTATCCTTAAGATGTATACAGTGTCCTCAGTTTATCACAACCAAACAAACACCATCTCCTAGGGCCAGAAGAGGTTCCAAATGAACCCCAGATAACACTTCATTGGGAAATCAGAAAATACTATCAGCTGAACTCTAGTTAGTTAAACAGACTTTGGAACCAGACTGCCTGGGTTTGAATTCTGGCTCTTACACTTACCAACTGGATGACTTCAGGCAAATTATTTAACATCTCTGTGTCTATTTCCTCATCTGAAAATGGAGATACTATTAATATCTACCTCATAGAGTTGTTTTGAGGATTAAATAAATTCATATTTGTAAAATGACTTAAACAATAGTGCCTGGTACATAGCAAATGTCGTATAAGCTTCTGCTATTACTGTCATTATTATTGTTGTTTAACGTATGAGGCTAGTACAACATAATAACCATTATCTCTTTCTCAGAGAGCAAGATAAGAAAATAAAGTACTAAGTTTTCCTAGACGCTGAACATTCAAAAAAAAACAAAAACAAAAACAAAACAAAAAAAAAAACACCACACTAAAAACTGTTTAAGCAAGAAAATCAGCTACCTGATTTAATAGGGTGTTCTGTTGTTAAAGGCATCCTTACCTTGCAGAGACGCACTTTTCAGCTCAAATTAAATTTCTGTCCTCTCTGGAGTTGTAGAAAGCTATTAAGTGCCCTCTTTCTATTATAATAATTCCAGCACTTGACACTAATAACCTAATAACCTTCCTATTATTCTTGATGTCAACATCACATTACTTCAAGAAATCGAACTCTTCGACTACCCTCAATCCTAATGACTCTGTCTCTTTTCTGATGGAGCTGCTCCCAGCCACTTATTGAACCTCGTCATTGCTTTGACTTAGTTCTTGGACTCTCGACATATAGACCACAGTTTTCTTTATTTTCTACTGAAACTGATCGTGGCCCCCAGCGTAATCGTCCCCTCCTCAACCCAGTCTGCCCATCGGCTTCTCTGCTTTTATTTGCCTCACTGCTCTGTATTTTGGGTCCACTTGCAGTGTCTGAGTGAAGATGTAAAGAGAATACTCAGAGGGAGGGAGGCACTGAAAGATGGGGCTGTAGGGACCAGACTGTTTATCAAGGGAATCTGAGCAGCAAAGGCAAAGAAGAATCCAAAAACTTGAAAAGAAAGCAAAAAATCGGGACACCTGGGTGGCTCAGTCAGTTAAGCATCCAACTCTTGATTTCAGCTCAGGTCATGATCTCAGGACCCCACTCAGCGAGACATCTGATTGAGATTCTCTCTCCTTCTGGCCCTCTCACTCATGCACTCATTCTCTCTCTCAAATAAATAAATCAATCTTTAAAAAAATAAAAGAAAGCAAAAGATCATGAGCCAGTGAAAGGTGCAATGCATCATATTTGAGGGATGGAACTAAAATAAACAGGAAAATAAGTGGCAAAGTCAGAAGTAAAGAGGACTAGAAACAAGATAGGACTGGAGCCTGTGATAGACTCGGGCATGCATTTCAAACTAAGGCCAAGAACAATTCAGGAGAGTTGGAGGCCTGGAGTTAAGGGCGCCTGGCTCCAGGCTTCAGGGATGGGTCTAAGTGCTTAAAGGAACCATGTTAGACCTAATGTTTCCTCAGCAGGACCCCATTGTCAGCTGCAATGGTACAGCTTCCATTGACCCCCCCCTTGTTTCACTTGTCCCCGTTCTTGAGCTAAATTCACCTCACCAAAAACCAATTCAACATTTTCCCCTAATGTATGATTTTTGTTTCCATCCCAAGGCTGCCTCTCTCTATATGTAATACATAATATAATATATATATTGACTCCTTATCACATTCACCATTATTCCTGACAATCCCAGGTGTTGTCTATTCTAATATACAACTGGAAAATTTGAGAATGGAAACAAGTTTGTGGGTAATACTTAAAAAAAAAAAAAAGGATATGTTGAATTTTAAAAGGTTTGGCAGTGTACAGTTAGGACTTAAGTAGTCACCAGAGATAGGCACTGGGCGTAATATAGATGAAACCGAAAGCTGATGGAGTGAGTGTGGTAAGACAAAAACAGAAGACTAGGGAGGCCCAGGAGACTATACATGGTCAGGTGTCAGGAATTTTTCAGGAGACTGGTCATGATAGATGAGTGTTGTTTGTACCCGGTCTAAGCTACTCACCAACTCCGTACTCAGGTTTGAGATTTTATAAAGAACAATGCAAAGAGTGCTGCAAAGCATGAGCATTTTTAATTCCCCCTTCAGAGATACTCTCTGTAATGGCAAGTGTCAGGCTTGGTGAAGTTTATGACATTTTCCTCAGGCCCTGCACTGCTGGTGAGTGAGACCTACGGCTTTCTGGCACATCTGCTTTCCTTGGCAAGCTTCCGACTCAGAAGTGCACTGGGATACCCTGAAAGCCTACTGAGGTCCTCCTCCTAGATCTCACAAAACAAACAGGATACTGCTTGTGATTAGATGGTCCTCCAAGGAAAAATGTGTGTGTATCAGTGTTTGCATGTTCTGCCCGTACTCCTGTGCTTGGCCCACTGGGCTGGGGAGGGTACTGTTTTCTTCTGTGCCAAAGTGTGATGGAGACATGAATGTATCTGGAATTTTTTAGCTACAATATTTTTCTAATTGCTTTCTCCAGATATGTAATAACAGGAGAATTTCTGGCAGAAATTTAATTTGGCAGAAAGCCCAAGGTTGACTGGTTTCACTTTTCAAGCAAACATTTTTGTGCAGTTCTAATTTTCACTTGCTCATGTGGTATCCTGTGGAGCATTTTTGGTGATGAGCTGGATTTCATTGTGGGAGACTCACAGGTTCACAGGCAAGAAGTTTATTTTTGCTCCCTCCTGGAAGCTTTAATCCCAACTTTCACATCTCTGGGCTGCTTAAATAACTTCTGTTGCAGAATTTGGAACTTGTTTTCTACCCTTTAAAAAGAGGTAGGAGAGGGAAAGTAACAAAATCTGTCAACAGGAACCATCAAAAGATGGGCATTGAATCTGCACTATTATTTCTAGACAAATTCATTTGAAAAATGCTTAATGGTCATCCACGGTGTATCAGCCATGATGTCAAATGTTAAATACCTATGAAGTTGGCTGTCTTGATCTCAGCTGTCCATCTAGAATTTTAGTTTCAGATAATAATAAAAATTGAATAACCGCGTCTGCAAAAATGTTAGGAAAGGCTCTGCCACTCATTTTTGGGAAAGCACGAACATATCCTTCTTAGAAATGCTTTATATTCCTCCTATTCCCAAATAAGGGCACATGAGGAGCATTTCTGGCCACTGTGTGATGGCCCTCCTTCCATATTCACACTGTATCTGTTGCCATTTTGTAAACTGATGAAGCTAAGAGATTCTTTGGGTGAAATCAGGGTAGATATGGTTATGCAGACAACCGTTAGACTTAAGAGATGGAAACTGATGCTCAGCTCCAGGTTAGTGGTTGATAACCTGCAGCTGTCATGCTGTGTCTAAAATTTTAAAAATAATATTTAAAGACAAAGAGACACTTAACTTTATAGTCTGAGTTCTTCCTTTTCAGGTGAGTTGTCCTAATACTGTCGCAGGTCACACTAAGTTGAAATGACTTGTCCATCTGCCCAAGGCTTTTGGTGCCTAAAAGGAATAGTCTGGGGAAGTGATTCTATTTTAAAGCTTCATATGGAATTTTACAATGAAGCCCAATATCTAAATTTTTAAATTGCCTTTTTACATTTCACTCCCCCCAACTTCACTCCTTTCACCTTCTTTTACACTTGAGTTTAAATATCATTGGTCTAGGAAGACTTTTGTTTGCAAGTTTTAATTAAATTCTTTGTTGTTCACAGATGTCACTGTCTTAATGTGCATGGAAAGAGCAAGTTTTAATCTGAATAACATTTAAAGCGTGATTTTTACACTTCACCCTTTAAAAACAGGAGTGAAATAAACAGCATAAACTGATGATGCACTTATAGGATTGGGTTTTGAATCTGAGAGAAAAGAAACAAATGTCGATGCCAGATTTGTAAAGATAAATAAGTATAAATAAATTAAGGGATGATGAGACTGACTATGTACTTCACGTGTATCTTAAGCAGGGCAGACTATTCAATTACATCCACTCTTTGGACCGATCCTAGTACCGGCATTTCATTAGGAAACTGACATCATCTTTTTCTTTTGAAGTTACAGTCTGCATTTATATGCAAAGGGCACAGAGGGCACCTTGCTGGTGACAGAGAGAATAACCCAGCACCTGACTGAGTCAAAGTTTTGATACATTAAAACTATTACACTTTAACTTATAAACATCCCTGTTCTATATTTAAAAGACTGTTCGAAATGTATAGAGCATTTTCTAGTGTCCCTACGTTTATGGGGACAGTAACCAGAAAGTATTTGGGACAGTACAAACGTGTGACCAAGATGCCAATTACCTTTCATTTTAGAGCACATTAGAAGAACCTATAGCTTTGGTAAGAAAAACAGTATCCTACCTGGATTCTTAACATTTCTGCTGAACATTAGCACTCTTGTCTTCCTACCCAAGATTAAATGATTAAAGACCACAACATTTTGAAAGCGTTCATTTTCTTAAGTGGAATTTTTCTAAGTACATCACTGCTCTAAAAGAGTGAACTTACTTCCAGAAGAGGCAGGTATTTACTGAGCAATATGTTACATTATTTCATCATTTTCTCTTTTCCCTCGATTGCTTAGATTTTCCAAAAAAGTGTTCAGTAAAGAAAGTATGTAGAATCCGTGTGGTTTCCCTTCTTTGATCAAGCCAATCAGCCATTAAGTTCCAAAGAAAAAAACAACATATTAAAGGATCTGTTGTTTGTAGACTTGGGCAGAGAAAGCACTTTAAACAAAGACTTAAAGTCTTTGAAAAGAGTTTGTGTAAATTCAGAGACTGAATTTCTTTAAGACAAAGGCTTAAATTAAATATATTTTATTATTCAGAGGAAAAGGGTGATTGGTAGAAGAAAAGCTGCCTAAGTTGGTGAGAGTCAGAATTTGATGATTTGGACTTTCTTTTAATATCCTTTGCCTCATGCTAACCTTAGGAGAGGTGATAGTTGGAAAGAGAGTAAAACATTGGGAAATTCATAAAAACAGATCCAGAAACCTCTGGCCGTTCCAGAATGCAACTAGCACAGAAATGATTTAAAGTCGTAGTCAGAAAGTCATTAACTTCCCTGCTTCTGCCTATCCACAAACAACTTAAAGGTGGGTATGCCAAGGAGGTGTTTCTCGAAGCTGCAGGTTATGAAAGCGTCGTCATCTCCGTGACATTACTGTTGCTCATTTTTGCCCTGTTGACTGCCAACAGCATACTTGGAACTAAACAAAACAGTTCAGGGCCCATGAACTGGCTTTGTATGGAATTTTACAAAGCCTATGAGAGAAAAAAGTAGACCATTTTCAGGAAAGACAGACTCGAAGCTAGTGTGCCTGAGTCATCTCCATCTACCAACAATTTGCTTCGACCCCAGATGAAGTCATTTTTGTGTAATCTGGAGGTCCTGACGGTTTTAGAGGTGCTGGTGGCCGTTTTGACTCATTTGTTCCTGCACTGCCTTTCAGAGGCCCTCCCGTTCGCTGCTAATCACAGACTGAGCTTGATGACTCTGTCTGCGGTTGAGAAGTGATTACATTTGTTTGGCATTTCTCAAGTTCCAGCCTACAAAAAAAAAAAAAAAAAAAAAAAAAAACCCAGAAAGAGGATGACATTCTTCTCACAAAGGACCTGTCCACTAGTAGCTGAGCCGTGCATGAAGGAGATTTGGAAACGGCAATCACAGGGAGTCTGGGGAAAGGAAAAGCAGTAGTGAAGCCGTAGGAATAAAAAAGGAGTACAGTAGGGAATAATGAGTGAGGAAAAGAAGTTATATCAAAAAGGCAGCAACTCAGGGAGACATGGGATAATGCAGAATGACATAAACTCAGGGGATTTTCTGGAATAGAGACTCTAAGAAGAAAAGGATGGAATTCAAATAGAAGGATACTCAAAGAGAAAGAATACTATATTCAAACTAAATGAATATAGCAACAACTCTATTTAGAGGTTAGTTAACACCTAAATAAAGGTACTTAGTAGAGGTATTTAGCAGAAGTACTTAGCAATGCATAGGTATTTAGCAGAGCAGCAGTGGAATGGATCACAGATGAGGAAATCTAGGACCCTTCTTCTTGCCTGCGGTAGGCAGCCACGGGGCAGCAGAGACAAGACGTAGCGAGTGCCCCCTAACCCCCCCCCCCGTCCTTACCACCTGGTTGGCCCAGACCAGGGTTCGCTGTGCCATGCCCACTGCTCAGATGCTGCATATAGAGAAATGAAAAGTGTTACATAACTGAGTGACGGTTTCATGATTTTACCTAAATAATGCAGAAAAGGGGAAACCATGAGGAATATTTTGGGGGGGGGAAACAGAATCGATCTGTCCCTATCGTAATACACGAGGGTGATTTTCATGAGCTTTACATTTTCAGAGTTCTACCTTGTTGCTTGCTGGTGAAAAACTGCTGATTCATCAGCTAGTGCCAAGGCACACTTTGACTATCATACACATTGCGTTGGTAATTTCTCCTCCTTCATATATTTTCTTCATCTCTGTGGCCATATGAGTAGGACTATGCCAACTTCTTTGCCTCAGTCTCAGCGCATAGTTACCCATTCCTTCGTGATTTATCATGTTCTCCTTGTTGCAGGAAACATGGTGGATACCTGATTTCTAACGAGGAATGGAATATCCATACAAAAGGCTTTAGGTGTAGGTGGATCAGAGTCAAGTCCTATTCTTTCTACTTATAGCTTCGAGCCTTAGGAGGTTTCATAACTTTTATTATTCCCAGACTTGTATCAGCTCGGATTATCTGGACGATTACACTTAGGAGATGTAATAACACCTAGAGTGACTGGAAGCTAGCGAGCATTTATTATTTACTATGTGCAAGACATTCTGTAAACTCTACTTTTATAAGATTTCCTTCCGTCCTCACAGGCAATCTGTAGGTTCTGTTATCATTCTCACAACGTAGGGAAGAAGAAAGAGGCTTAGAAAAGTTAGGCAATTTGCCTAAAGTCAAAAATGAGTGTCAGAAATAGGTTAAATGTTGGGCTTTCTGGGTCCAGAGTGGATGGTTAATCTGCTTGTGGGTTTGCCTCCTGCTGGTAAGAACCCAAGACAGAGCCTGGAGTAGAACAGGTTTATAAAATTAACTTAGCTCTGCCCTGGGCTGGGGGGCTTACATTTTGGCCGAAGGTGGCAGAAGTGGGGGAAATCTGAAGGGAACTTGAGCCTCATGGCAGGCTACCTGTAAGGGGCTTTTTAACCCCATCACATAGGACTGGGCTTGATCCATCTTCGTTTATTTCACCTCGATATAAATAAGTGCGTTTTGGGGGGTGGGGATACGGAACGTGTGCCACCAAGTTCCTCAAGCTTCCCCTTCTAAGGAGGGCTACATTTGGTGTGCCTTCAGACAAGCCAACTTCCTTTGCAGGACCAGCCATCTGGGAGCTTGTTTTATTCAGAAGTCAGCATGTTGAAATGATGCAACCTGTTGTATTTCTGTTTTTTGAGATAAGGCCAGATCAACACTGCTTAGAATACTGTATTTCTTGAGGATCTCTCTGGTCTTTTTCTTTTCTTCTCTCTTCAAGTAGAGCAGGACTTTATATAATTTGTGCCCAGCCTCGAGCACTGTGCTTGACCCACAGTGGATGGGCAGGAATGCTTACTGAATGCATGACTGAAGCCTTAAGAAGAGAAATTATCAAATACCTTAATTGTATACCTGAGATACAGATTTAAACAAGAGGACACTGTGATGGAAGCATGACACCAACTCTCATGCCCTGGAGCAGAATAGATCAGTAGAAAATTAGGGCAGTGGTCCTTGCTTTACATCTCTCTTCCCTTAAAGTTCATCCCTTTCCCTGCTTGCTCAGATCGATACCTAACCCTGTCTCAAGTTTGATCTCTGTAGTGACCAAGGAAAGATAATTGAGGATTTGCTTCAACTTCCAATTCTAAACTCAGGCTTATCAGGATGAAAAAGAGCCAATCAGAGTCATAGATATTCAACTTTATTGGTCTCCTTTTGACTTATCCCTACATGCACTAAAATAAACATTTGGAAAGGATTTGTGGACAGATGTTTAGGAAGCAGAAAGGAGGATTCATATAGCCTCAATTCAAAATGTACTTTCTAATAAAACATTATATCTTAATTAAAAATATTTACATAAGAGACTGTGTAGAGGTGAATAGGTAGTTCAGAAATACCTAAACTCGATTCTAGGCTCAGCCATTTACTATATGATTTTATTTTTTGGATGTTACTTTCTTCATCACCTAAATGGAAATAATACCACCTATCAGATATGGTTGCTGTAAAAATTAGATGTAAAGTGTAGATGAATCAGAATACATGTAAAATGCTTAACACATAATCAGTGTTCATTAACAGTTATCATTGTTATAATGCAATATAAATTTGATTATGCTAGGGAAATGTCTAATAAGAGACTTATGTTGTAAAAATATGCACCATCGATAGCCATTTAGTAGTTTTAATTTATTTGACCATTTCAAAGAAATTTATTTTATTCAATTATTGATTTTTGTAACTAGGCAATTCTTTAACTAAACAATTGATTTAAAAATATTTAATAGCAATATGATTAAATTTCCGAATATGCCCAAAGGGGCAATACTAATGTACTAATAATTATCTAATTTCTGACTAAATCCTATTCATTCATAACTGCTTTAGTACAAGAAGTACTTCCTGTGAGACGATAGGAGCTGCAGAAAACAGGATGAGTCTATATGACAATACGTCATTACAATTAGAAATGGCAGTTCTCTCACTCAGAGAGATTAAAATTTAAATTAACATTTAAACCTAGTCTTTTCTGTAAGAAGATGGATATTTCTTTTGGGGGGGGCATGAAGAATAACTTCAAGGGTGTTTCTATTGCAAGGTGATTTGTATATATAAATCGGTGTGACTTGGGGGAGCTGGAACTAATATGATTTAGAAAGGATCTACCGTGTGTTGATTTCTGACTTGGACAGGTGCATGTGTGTGAATGGTGAATGCTCAAGTTAGTTTTCCATTGCTGCTCTAGCAAATTACCACAAAAGTAGTCATTTACGATGGCACAAATTTCTTCTATTGTTCTAGAGGTCCAGAATCCAAAATGGGTTTCACTGGACCGAAATCAAGGTATTGGGTGGGCCAAGTTCCTTCCAGAAGCTCCGGGGGGAAATCTTGTTTTCTTGCCTTTTCCAGCCTCTGGAAGCTGCCTACATTCATTAATTCATGGGACCTTTCCTCCATTTTCAAAGCCAATAAGGTAGAATCTGTACTGTCCCCCCACCCCCTCTCTCTCACCCCTATCTCTGCTTCTGTCATCACCTTTTCTTTCCAACTGTGACTCTCCTGCCTCTCTCTTTCACTTACAAGCACTCTTGAGACTACTACATGGCACCCACCTGGATAATCCAGGATAATCTCCCCATCTCAACCCTTAACTTAATCACACCTGCAAAGTCCCTTTTGCCTTGTGGAGTAATACATTCACAGATTCGAGGATAAGGATGTGAACATCTTTGGAGGACCAGTATTTTGTTTCCAACATTGCTGAATCTTGTCTTCTTCCTTTAATAGGCAACTGGAAATATAGGATCTCTTCCAGTATCTGGTGAACTGGAAGAGTACTGGTTAGGGAAGGGTAAGTAAGGAGGCAAGAACTAATTCTTTTTATTACCCTGAGAGATTATCTGTTTTTGTTAATGTATAAAGGATGGTGAACAGATGAAATCAGATGAATGAATGAATTTGGGGGAAGGTGACAAGTGTACACACAACAACACAGTGCATTTGGAGGGAATAGGACTGTAGGGAGGTTAGTTTAAAAAATGGAATCGGTTTCACTCTACTTACATGCTGGGTGGATGCCACAGTACAGTTCTTGGGCTGTCATGGCATATACTTCCGCTTGTTTTACTCTTTGCCCCATCTCCCCATGTTTTGTTTTAAGAACTATAAATTAATGCAAGGTTGTGCTATATACTTACTCTTTCATTTTATTCTCCATCTATTTCTTGGTTTTATAGTATTCAAGTGGAGTAAAATATATAAAACTCAAATCGATTACAAATTTAGGGGTGCGTGGGTGGCACAGTTGGTTAAATGTCTGTCTTTTGATTTCAGCTCAGGTCATGATTTTAAGGTCGTGAGATCGAGCCCCTCGTTGGGCTCTGCACTCGACATGGAGCCTGCCTGCGATTCTCTCTCTCCCTCTCCCTCTGCTCTCCCCCCTGCTCTCTCTCTCTCTAAAATAATTAAAAATCTTTTAAAAAATGGATTACGAATTTGACCTGGCAGCAGCATTCTGAATTTTATGAGAGATGAATTTTATTACTAGCTAGGGATATGCAAATATTAAGAATTATAGAAATCTTATTCATGCTAATGGCTGTGAGGCAATGCTATGTCCATCGGTATGATATCCTGATCACGATCCGTGATCTATGGGCTATAGACCATATATTTAGATTTGATGGAATTTAGTTCATCACTCTCCCAATTTAGTTCTAAATCAGTTTTCCAAGTGCTAAGCAGTTGACTTCTTTATAATGCATCCAAAATACAATAGCAAGGCTACTGATGTGTCACCGGAAGTGTGTTTGCTGGCTTGAAGCAGCTATCGGTGTTTGCGTCAGCTCTGTGGGCTTGTGTGGTAGGCCGGCTTTGTGTCTGGCTCTTAGTTTGGACTACATAAAGATCTCTTGGATTGACTTCAGCAAAGTTCAAAGAAAAAAAAGTCATTAAATTCTCATTTATTTGCTCAAGAGTTTAAGTTACTATTAATCCTTAGAATTTCTTTCGAGTCATAATTATACACTGGGTTAGCCATCTAGGACTATTTTTTATATGTTTTTATTGTAGAGGCAATAAGAGTCAGTTCACCACAGAAAAAGACTTCTCTTTTGAAGTTTGAAGTCTCCTTTCTCTCTTTACTGGGAAGGTGATGATTTGGGTTTGGGTTTGGTTTTTGGACATGCATATTCCTTGAGAAGTAGCACAGAATTGGAAAGTCACAGAACCTGGAGCCGGACTGCATGGCTTCCCCTTCCAGCTCTGACACTCACCAGCCACCTGTCCCTGAGCAAGTTTTGTAACCTTTCTGTGTCTCTGTTTCCTTATCTGTAAAACGGAGATAAAAATAGTCTCTACTTCATAGGGTGGTTGAGAGCACTCAATGGATTAATGTCTGACACATAGAAACACTCATATATGTTTATTATTTTTTTACTTGTGAATCATTCTTTCGAGTCCTTTATCTATTGTTCAATAATGTTTGCAGTTTTATTTCTGACGTGTCAGTGTTCTTTACTAAAAAAATAATACTTTTAGCCTATTTATTATAATTGCCCCTCTAGTTTTCCTTTTGTCTTATAATTATTTTTGTTTAAAAGGTTTTTTACTTTACACTTTTTTTATGCTTAGAAAGTTCAACTGAAATCATTTTCTACTTCTCTGAAGATTTTTCATCATTTTAAAAAGCATTTAGCTCTTTACTCCATCTAATACTCTGTAACATGCTGTGAGCTGAGGAACTGTTGGGTGTTTTCCACAAAATCATTACCCAGTTTCCCCAACATGACTTGTTGGTAATGCTGCTGTCTCATCCTGTTGCTTTTCTGTATACTCATGTGGCCAACTCCTTCATGTTTCAGTGCAGATGTCCTGTTTCTCAGGATGCTTTCCCTGACACCTGTTGGTTGACACTGAGTGGATTATGTCCTCCCCGGGAGGCTCCGAACTCACCTGGTGCAAACCCATTAACTCTTGTGTTATAATCGCCTGTCTTTCTTTCCAACTAGTCTGAAAGTTGGGGAGCATAGTGAATGCATCATGTGCTTACTGTAGATACCAATAGTTGTTTAATGAGAATGAATAAATATATTAAAAGAAACCTTATTAATTATATAGTGCGAATCATTTCCTTTTGAAATTTCATATGGCGGGGTGCCTGGGTGGCTCAGTTGGTTAAGTGTCTGCCTTTGGCTCAGGTGATGATCCCAGGGTCCTGAGATTGAGCCCCACATCGGGGCTCCCTGCTCAGTGGGGCATCTGCTTCTCCCCCTCCTCCCTGCTCTCTCTCACTATCTCTGTCTCTCTCAAATAAATAAATAAAATATTTTAAAAAAGAAATTTCAGATGGCAAAGATGGAAGGAGATATGTGAATGTCACCCACAGCAATTAGATTCCCATAGAGTTCTCCTTTTTCTTGTTATTGTTGGTGTTTATGTGTTTCTGTACTATGCTAGTCCTCATGTAGAGGTTTCATAGTGGGATTCGTATCTTCCAACTGTTGTTGGCCCTGCTATCTCATTTAGGACACTTTGTCTTTAATGTTATTTTGCATGAAAAGAATATAGCCACGATGACTTTGCTTCATCTTCTATTTGCCTGTTACATTTTTACCCAGTATTTTCTTTTTAAATGTTGTGTCTTGTTTTAGGTCGATTTCTTGTGGGTGGCATACGGTTGGATCTGTTTGTCTTTCAGTGTGGAGTTTTGACCTGTGTTTATTTTTATGACTATTACACCTGATCTTATTTCTACCTTCTTGTTTAGGTATTATATGTTAAGGCCCTTTGTTTTCTTTTTGGGTGACTTTTTTGTCGTATGGACTTTGAGTTTGTGTTGACTTCTCACACGAGTACCAACTTGGATTCATACAGACTCTAGCTCACAGAACTAAAATTTCCGTAACCAGGAACCAATTTTCTAATTCCTTTTAGTGTTCAGTGTTATAAAGAGAACATCTAAGGATGTCTGAATTTTGTTTCATCATCACAGAAACTCTTCATAATTTTAGATAATTGTAGAATTTTTCTCCCTCCTTGTAAAACTTGCTATGTTTTACAAGGATTTACTGTTATATTGGTGTTTCAAACTTAATTTTATTTCTGGATTGTGGTAAATATTTTAAATCTATGTCCAAATTTTATTTTCAACAATTTTTCTTCAAATATATCTTATTGTTCTGCCTCCTACTCCTTCCCCACCCCCAGCCTCTCACTGAAATGCTATCAGTTTACCCTTTGGATTTTGCTTTCTGTTCTCTGTCATCTCCTTTCACTTTGCTGTTAATGTTAGTGATTTTCTTTTCCACAGCATGTAATATTCTATTTACTGCCCCCAGTGTGTATTTTAACTCTTCTAAAAACTCAACTACCCCTAGTTCTCTTCTCATCTCTGACAGCTTTCTTTTCTTCTGATTTTACCTCAGCCAGATGCCTGCTATAAATCAGACACCGCTAAGACCAGCTTTGCAACACTAGCAAGTGGTCTGTCAATGAAATGCAGAGGTCAAAGTATCTTACTTTATTCTACAGACTTCCACATAATCCATATTGGGTAGGCAAAAGAGAAAAGATATAAGGTGACTCACAAAAATTTAAACAGTACTTGTGTAAGACAGTTTTGAAGCACTGGTGTTTAATATCTACCTTTCATCCGATTACATCCATTATAGTATTGTTATATGGTCATCCTTTCCATAAAACTTCATCCACCACTACAGTTTAGGAATGTGTCTCCCATATTTTGAAAGCGAGAAATACTTACATTTAGAAAATGTGCTGAGGTGGAATCCTGCTTTAGAAATAAATTCATGATAGAGCACTTGGCTTTGTGAACTGTGCCACATTGGGTATTTTCTGAAGAGACATTTTTCTGACTTGGACCATATTTTTGAGCAATGCATTCATCCCAGCACTATGGTATCAAGCCATTGACCTTTATTTCCAAATTCCTTAAGCTACGAAGATCTTAGGATCATATATATAATTACTTCACAGTTCTAGACAATTATTTGTGTAATGGGAAATGAAGATAGATCTGTTATTTGTTAATGTTGTAAGAACATATCCTTTTATAAACCACTGAATTCCAAATTTAAAATTTCCTGAACAGCTGGTTAGAAGAATGGTTCGTAATAATGAACCCTTTTGAAATGTCTGTTAATACTAATCTGTGCATATTTCTAAGAATTCTTTCACTGATAATAGAAGTTGTGAAATGAGAAGAAAATCCCAGAGTGTATTAATTACATTGACTATTCCTCATTGTTTTCTATATCTGACTTCTTAAAGCTATCGTTTTACTCTGTAGAAACACAGAAGGGTGACTATGCAACCCTTCTGTGACTGACTATAGGCATGTGAATAATTGGTCTGGAAAGGAAGAGCATTCTATCTTATATTGTACTACCTTGCTTTTTAAAAAATGTTTTAAACATGGACTCTCCATAAAAAGTAAAATTCAGGAAGGTATAATGAGTTTTGTAACTGGGCAAATTTTATTGGTTGATTGATTATTTATCTTGTTTTTAAAAACTGCAGAAGAAAAACACATGTTTCAAGCTCAAGAAAACAGATCTGTAGTCACACATCTCTCATGATTTAAGAAAATAGGAAGTGGACATAAATATATACTTATGTATGTATTTATGTATATGTATACGTACATAAGTATAAATAAGTGGACATAAGTTAGATCTATATGTAATATATTACAAAAAAATAACAATATAAATCTTTTCCCTAAGAACCTCAGAATTCTTATAAAAGACATTCTTTTTTTTTTTTAAGATTTTATTTATTTATTTGACAAAGAGAGAGGCAGCCAGTGAGAGAAGGAACACAGGCAGAGGGAGTGGGAGAGGAAGAAGCAGGCTCCCAGCAGAGGAGCCTGACGTGGGGCTCTATCCCAGGACTCTGGGATCACGCCCTGGGCCGAAGGCAGATGCTTAACGACTGAACCACCCAGGCGCCCTTATAAAAGACATTCTTATCCTTGGCATATAATCATTTTCATGATAACAGCTTGTATTTTATCGTGTTTTCTTTTCTTTTAAAGTGCTTCCACCTATGTTCTTTCTGCTTTGTAGGATTTATTCTGTTCTACAAAGAATGATTATTTTGGGTGGATTAGCGATTATTTTCTCCTCAGCAAACAAAAGAAAACAGTTGATATTTAGGGTGCAATGGATTCTATGTCCAGCTATGCCATTAAGTCCGGAGATTTGGGAGAATTCGCTGAACTTTAGATTTTTGTTGACTCATCTGCACAATGAATTGCTACTAAGCCCCAGAGACAAGTCACTTCCAGTACAATGATTTTGTGATGTTAATGCTTAGAATGCTTTCTAACAGAAATGGTCATTTGAAAAGTTCGTTTTCCCTTCCTTTTTCACAGACCACTTTAGCCTTATGGCATGTTCTTTCACAGTATGATTTCCATACTTACAGGTATGCAAATTTCCCCCTATTTTTCCATAGGTATTTTATGACAAGAGCATCTTTACTTGTTCTTCTGTATCACCTCTCTCTTTAAAGTCTCCCTAAACTTATTTTACACTGTTCTCCAATCTCAGTTGCATTCCAGCCTTCTGAAATGGCACCGTAGGAGGTCAGGGGACCAATGTTCCTGTCTTCTTCCTCACCTATCCCTAAGAAAGGGGCTGTCTAGAGGTACCTGGGTGGCTCACTCAGTTGAGCATCTGACTCTTGGTTTGGGCTCAGGTCATGATCTCAGGGTCACAAGATTGAGCCCCATGTAGGGTTCTGCACTCAGCACAAAGTCTGCTCGAGAGTCTCTCTCTCCTCCCTCTGCCTTTGCCTTTACCCACCCCCAACTCTCTCTCTCTCAAATAAATAAATAAATCTTAAAAAGGGGGGGCTGTCTTATCAACCTTATGTCACATGTCATCAGCATCAAGATAGGAGCAGATAGACACACTGCCTTAGAGTACACTTAGATGCAGGAAGCATCACTTGCTTATCAAGTGAAGAAAGGATAGACATTGACTTAGAAGGTTAAGAAACAATATGGACACAGCTTGCTAACTCAAGGTAAGTTTTCTACTCTATGACTACCTGTGTAGGCAAAGTTACTGACGAGAAGGAGAGAGAAATTAAAATGTAGTGTTTTTTCTGTGATCAAAATGAAAGTCCACAAGGCAATGGAATCCAAATCTCTTAATAATCAGGCCACTGATTTCCTGACCATTAATCTTGGGCATTTCCCAGTAGGATGAAAAGTGATAAAAGTCAAATATTTGAAAAGTAAATACCATCTGTAAATTTTAGCAAAAATAAACTGCGGACTTTCTGTTAAGATAAATAAAAGAATGACATCTTTTATGAATAATATAGAAATTGAAATTTATATTTTAATGTGGAAAAACCTTAGGGAGTCATGTTCAGTAAAATCTATATAGTGATCATTCACAACAAAATAATAGTACAGTTGAATATAAATTGAATTAATCTGTGTAGATAGATAATCCACAGGGGAAAATAGAGATATATTTTCCTTATCATGTGAAAGACTTTCAGTAGCACGTGAGAATGTCTTTTTATCACAATCAACTGGAGAAATGTACTTCTGTATGGATATGAGGTTTTGAATGACAGGTGAATTTCAAAAATAACTGACATATGTTATGAACAAATCACTGTTGTACAATCATAGCTTGCATATATCACAACTTCATATTCCTGTATATTTTGTATTTATGTTAAGTAAAATATATTTATAATTTTAATTGAAATATGTGAAAATGTTTATTTGAGTAAGAACTCCCTATGGAAAACCAGATACTCAGGGAGCCAAAACAAATGATTATTAATTTTTTCTGGATCACAGAAGTTGTTCTCATCTGTTGTGTACATAAACCTTAAAAGAAACTAAAAACAGAAAAAGCAAACAATTCTGTAAGATGGTTCATTGTGGGAGCTGGGGAAGGAGGTAGGAAGAACAGGAAAGGGAAGAAACAGCTTGGTTATCTGTCACCTGGGAATGTTTGGGTCTTGGTTTACAATGATTAAATCAAACCAATCCAAATAACAAAGTACCTGAAAGAGCCCTACTCTGTGAGTTCCAGAAACTACCAGTCCTAAGGTGAATGGCAGGGGGTGCATGACCGAGTAATGAATACGCATAATGCATGCATACATGTATGTCTGTACCTGTATGTAAATAGGTACATACAATACACCGATTGGTCCCAGAAAGAGCCCTTGCAATGATTTTGGAATTAGAGTTCTTTAAGAATGAATAGTAAACCATCAAGCAAAGTGGTAACAGCAAAGAATACTAGATGAAAGAAGAAAATCTAGTTTTGAGACCAGCTCTGGCACATATACCTGAGGACCCATGGAGAGTCCTTGTCTTCCTCTCACATAAGGAAACATTTAGACATGTTTCCATATGCCTAAAAGGAGCTGGTTAGATTAAGTGAGGCTGTATGATCTCTAAGACCTTTCTGTTTCTAACAACTATTATTCTGTGATCATGCAATCAGTCTTTTGCTCTGTTTCCAAGCATGTAATTCCTGTTACCCTGTATTTTTGTCAGGTAGATGGCTTAAATGGGAAAATATCAGACCATGTGAAATGGGTGGCTGACAAAGCTTTTTCTAATGGTACTATTATTTCTTTCTCATGTAACACATGTCTCTGTGAATAAAAGAAATAAACCGACAGTCTATAATTCTCATGGCAATCACTTATTTTCGCTAGATCTATCTCCTCGAGTGTTAAGGGGTGGAGAGAGAAGCAAAGAGCAATTTTTAGACTTGCTAAAGATTTAGCCCACCCATCAAATCTACCTCTAATTAATTGTGTGATCATGGGAAAGTTTTCTAACCACTGTGACTCTCTACGTTCGTATCTATGAATTTCAGAAAAGAATAGCACCTACCTCATGAGATTGTTAGAGAAGTAAATGAGATCATGCCCTCCAGCATTTAACCTAAATCCAACACACGGTGCCTTGGGAATGTTCATTATTAACATTATGAAGCTTTTAATAACTATTTTTCGTCAGAATAATCACAGGAGTAGGAGTGGAGACAATATTTTTGTTTGATGTGCGCATAAGCATATGCTCCTGTACAGGCATTTTGTAGCTTTGCTTGAAAGCTTGAAGAGGGTGACTGTGGGACATTGAAAACACAGTACTGTGAAATGTTGCAGTCTGTTTTATGAGAGCAAATATTTAAAATGCCTTTCCTGTTCATAAGGTGATGCTATTTTCTTTTCAAAGCCTGAAACACATACCTGAGCATGCTACATTTGTTTTCAGTGACTGTTGGCCCTAAAAAGCCTGCAAGTGGATTTGCAGAAGACAGTGCTGCACGGTGCGAGGGCGCGTCAGAGCTCCAGGAAGTGGTGTCCCTGAAGGAACGGATGGCGAGGTACCAGGCAGCTGCTTCCAGGGGTGACTGCCGCAGCTTCTCTGCCAATGTAAGCTGCTCCTGGTGGTTCTGCACGAGCAGTGGGCTTTTGGTCTGCCCTTCACACTCCTCCTTCCATCGCAATACAGGAATACTACTGGGCATTGGGATAAAACCGAGAAAGCAGACATAGTGTAAATCAAAGTTCAGAGGATATGAGGTTAAGCTCCAGCGCTACTACTGACTCGCTGTGTGGATTTGGGCTATCTTCACCCCTCTCTGAGCTTCAGTCTCCTTAACTGCAGAATGGGAATAGTCATCCACCACAGAGGGTCTTAGAGAGAAGTCAAAGTGATAATTTTCGTGTAAGCCATAAGGCAGGGTATAAGTGTGTTATTATTGCCATCATTATCATTTAACCTATAGCTATTCTCCTCAGGAAGGTTGGGAATTAATTTCAGATTTTAATAATGTGGGTCTGCATGCCGCCCTCCTCGGTCTCATGTATAGTTCATTTAAATTCACTGGCAGTATCATTTTTTTTTTTTTTTTTTTTTTGCTTTTCTCATTTCTCTGTATGCACTAAATCCATTAGGAGTAGCTTAATCAACATAGAAATGAGGGAGATTAGCAATGTAGGCACTCTGCTAAACCAATTATGATTATAGGAAACAGCAGGATTCAGTAGGACCACCAATTTTTAGAGCCAAAGCATAATAAAGTCATATTCAAAAGAATTTGTTGGGTTCCATCATCTGTGGCCTTCAATCCACAGGGTTTGATGAGTCATTTTATTAGTAGCGGCTTTACAGCTTAATGGAATATAAGGATACTCTTTTATAATTATAATCTCCAAATTAGCAAAGTTGTTCATTTAACCAAAAGAGAAAGAGAGTGAAAGAATAGCCAAGAAGGGTGGTGTTCTAAAATAGCTACTCTTAACATTCTTCTTTACAAATTATTTAGAGACAAGGCTGACTGTGCCAAAGTCATTAACAATATTGTAATTCCAAATGACATTTAAGTTTTTACATAGTCATTAAAATCCATTTTAGATGCAGCATGGTTTTGAATGAATGTACAGAAATCACAGAAGTAGCTCGAGCTCTTCCAAAATAAATAGTATCACGCCAGAGCCTCCTGCCGGTCTTCTTAGATAGCACCCCCTGCTGGATCATTCAGGAACTTTACTACAAATTAGTGTTCTAAATTGGAGAAAAGATTCTTGGGGAAACAAATGGATTTTGAAAGTACAGAGTGAGAGAAGGATTATACAGTAAACAACTTTTTTTTAATTTAGGAACACTTTTATCTTTACAGGCACTAGGAAAATACACCATAAGACAAATTTGTATTTATAATGTGCTAAAAAGAGCATATTTAAATCGGGCACTAAGAAAACTTAATTATCCCACTATTTAATACAAAAACAAAACAGCGTTAATGCTACTACAAAGGTAGCCTACACATAAAGAATTTAATAATCCTTCTCTTCTCTGCCCATTTACAGGCAAAACAAACTGAGGGGAAGTGACTTATGAGAGATCATGCATTAGTGACAAAGCCAGTCTAAATTCCTGGTCTCTGGACTCCTGTGCTCTTTTAACTAAATCCAACTGCCTCCTCTCATACAAGAAAGCATCTGTGGCCCAACAAATACCCTATTATTTGGTTTGGCCCTAAGTTAATATTATGCAGGAGGTGGGGAAAGGAAGAGCACATATATTATCTCGTAAATAGTAAATACCTAGTAAATATCTAGTAAAAAAAACACTAGTAAATATCTAAAGAAAACAAAATAAATGCCTTACTGCCTTATCTGGTCAGATGCATCAAATGTCTGTTCAATTACAAAATCATGGAAACTGCCTTTAACAACATTTCTGTCTATACACATAACCCAAGTATTTTAGGGGCAAAATCTGGAGGTCTCTGATTCGGCCCCAAACTGAATCCATTATATTTCAGTCACATTGAGATCAGTTTCTCCTGGTCCTCAGCCAGATGGCATTTGGTTGAACCTAAATGAAAGTCATGCCAGTGGAAAGGCAGTGGTCTGAGGGAGAGTCCTCGAAGAGAAGGGGGAGGTAACATTCATTAAGCAATGAATTAAAATGCCAGATTCTGCATTGTGCAATTTTATTTCCTTTATCATTTTTTAACAGAAGAAATGTGTGGAAAATATATTGCTATTCCCAGTTTATAAGAAATAAAACTTGAACTCTAGTCCAAGGTTTTAAGTATCAGAACTGGAATTAGAATCACTATTTGTCCAACTCCTCAAACTCTTATTTCTACTATGTTCAAGGACCCAATGACAGTTCTTTGTAAAGAAAAGATAATTGTGTAATATATTAACTTAGGTAAGTGTTAGGTAGTTAAATTACCTTATTATTAAAATAACTTAATATTAAGTAGGTACTGTGTTAGGTATTTAAATTAACTTGTTAATAAAATGACTTAATTATTATGGGCATACCCATTAGGTTCCAAATCTTATTTCTGAGTCCAAGAATAAGAAACATTGAATAAGGATAAACCTACAATGTTTAACACAAAGCCACCTGTTCTGTGGTCATTTACAATAACGTGAATTAGTTGAACTGTATAGCACATGGGGCTAAACAAGGCAAAGTCACCACTATGCTCTCCATCAGAGCAAGGAAACCTCACTCCAGCTCATGCCCACAGACTGCTCCTTGAGCAAGTCCGGCCATCTCACATATGTAAACCTTCATTTACAAGCTGAGCGGAATAAAGAAACCATGTCACCACCACTAAACTACAATTCAAAGGACTTCCTCACTTAGGTGGTTGAGCAGCAGCAATAGTGTAATAGTACGACTACTGATAAAATCAATTAACTATATGCATTTTTGCACATGTAATATGGTCTGATTCCAAAGCACAATGCTAAAGGAAAGGAATGGGTATATTTGGTTTTTTAATCCATTCGGTAGATGAGAGGAAACATGTGCAGTATAGGAACTGGTATTTTTGTGAAAATGCACTTACTAGGAAAGTATTCAGTCATTAACATAATTACTGAGGCTTACTAGATTAATTTGCACATGATTTGGGCATTGTTTATAGTTGCTGGAAAGAGTAGGCTTCTTCTTAACAATAATTGCCTTAATTTCCATAATTTAATACTCATCTATTATCTATGTTTGATCAATCGAGGAAGGCCACTTACGTACATTAAATGTCAGGGAGGGATATAAGAAATACTGTGGCCTTAACTCACCCTTTCCCTTCTTTATCTTAAATTTCAAAATAAATGCCACACTTTCTCTTGAACTTATCTTGTATCAAACAGCAGTAACTGACCAGGATTTACATTTGAAGTTTGTTGCAGAATTTGATAGAATATATACCTAAAACATTTAAGTCTACATTCTTATCCCTTCTTCCCATGCAGCAAATATGCATATTCTTAGCTATCAGATGGTGCATGGAATTGGGGAAAGGTTATGAATTTGAGAAAGCAGCCATTTGAATTTGCTAGTAATTCAGATAATCCCAATTATTAATTTATTCTCCAATATTTTGGAATATGAGAAACCCCAAGATTATAGTTGTATTTTTAGTATCTGTTTGAGAAACCATGTATTGGGTCATGATTTCAGGATCCCAGGAGTCCGCAGTCCATGTTAGGGGAACTTGAGCTCACGGGCATCCAGTTACTTCCAGGTCTCAAGGCTTCAGGGTTACATCAGGACTGGGCCAGACCTCAGGAGACCTCCTGTGATTTGAAGGGTTGCTGAATCTCTTCCCAGTTTTAAGCAGTCCTAGAAGCTTCCTGGAGGAGGGCTGGTTGGCATGGGGCCTGTTTGCTTGAGAGTTGTCATCCCATCTGGGCTTGAGGGCCTGCTGGGCTGGGGAGTGTGTTGAATCATCCAAACCAAAGCCCTTAAGGTACTGCACTTCCCACAGGGGCATACGATCTGATACGGCTCCTCAGTGTTTTTCAAGTTGCTCCAAATGATGCCTGTTGAATTAGGCTTTCTGTTCTGCAAAATGCCAACAATAGCCTAGAATCCTCCAACCCTAAACCTTCTAAGCTAAGTCCTGGGGTATGCCAACCCCGGAGTAGTTGTTTTTATGCCTGTCCTTTAGTACCAGTGATAAAGACGGACAGCAGCCATTAAGAGAGATATGGGTTCAAATTCCAGCTTCTACTCACACCCCAGCTATGAGACTTAACAAGCTGCCTTACTTGCCCGAACCTCAATTCCCCCATTTTAAAATGAGAATAAATGCCCATATCTCACAGAATATGGAGAATCATCAAATGACAAGATATATGTAAACACACAGAAATCACTCAGCACTAATATTAAGTAGTTGTTACTATTACTGATATTGACATTTTTGCATAAGAGAGGCTTATTTTATTCATCTTTAGTGATTTAAATACATTTTGGAATGAGTCAAATGTTTTTAATATTCTTAATAATGTGTTGCTTATGTAGACACTTGTGATTTTAATGACAACTTTACTGTGGGTTAAAATTGAATCCGTTATTATAATTTCTACTAGTCTGTGTATTATTAGAGAAATACATCCTATAGGTCTAATCTCCAGATATCAAAATCTATCTGAGATAAGGAGAATTAACTCAATATTTTGAAGTTCCTTCTGACTTTATATCAAACACTGATAAATGAGAAAACAACATGGAGAGATTATTTTTTATTAAGGTTTTCTGTAAGGGCCTACTGAAATAATTGCGTATGTTCATATTTTTTAATATACCACCCATCAATAATTGTCAACTATAAAAAATACTAGCTTGTAAGTCCCATCTTGAGCAGATACAAAGCTGAATTTTCCTTTTTCTTAAATTGTCTTAGATGATGGAGGAATCTGGAATGTGCACAGTGCCTGGTGGTTTGGCCAGAGTGAAGAAACAATTTGAGAAGGACAAATTTGCTGCTTCTTTTAATACCTTGTCTCAGTACCAACACCAGCACCACAACAGATCTGAGCAGGTAATGCGACTGCAGGTAATGGATAAACCACATACGGTCGAGTGCTCTCATTTCAGTGCCAATGCAGAAAGCCCCGTTTGGTGGTACATTTATTTTCATTACTCATTAACAAATATTGTAATTTTAAGATGCTTTAGAAAATCATCTTTAAAGCATATCAATGTATTGATTTACTTACTTGGAGCATTTTGTCATATTTCTAGTGAACCATGCTGGAAGATTTTTCTTCTCAGCTTCTAAAGTTTCAAACATAAATAAAAATTAAATAGCCTGGGTTAGTCAACAGGTAAATAGAAATGTTGAGAGTCACGTTTATATTGGGCCTCTGCTTCTAGATTATAATTCATGATAAACTATCTGCTGGTTGTTTGCATAGATCAAATGTTAAGCATTATTTAGCTGATCATTGTGGTGAGTTTTCTGTTTTCTTTAAAATCATCAAAAATTGAATAGTGGAACCCAGATGTTACATAAAACTGCATAATGCAACTTCTACATTTGATCTTATATAAAAGATTTTTTCCCCCATTTCATTCCTCCATTACCATATATCACCAAATATTGTCATGGGTTATAATGATTTTTGAATGTGAGAATCTCAGTAATAAAACCCATTAGACTGAGCTCGGCACTTTGAAAAATAGTAATTGCACTGTAAACAGCTGTATTTAGGTCCATATTTTCCATGAGGAAGAGAGTAACTGGGGTACTTCTAAAATTTTGTAATGGAAAATAAAAGGTAGTTTTTTGTTTGGTTGGTTTTTGTTTTTAAAAAAAGTCCCTAAGATATTTGGAGTTACTTAAGTTTTTAAAATTAAGGCAATTGTGTGGTATAGTATGGGTGGGAGGAGGAAGAGGAGGAAGTATACCAGATAGGATGATTAAAAATCTGATATGTGAAATAGTATTTGTTTTCTTTCTCTGGATTTGTCTGAAAAGTATAAACTGTACAATATAAATAGCTCAATGAATTTATAGTAAGATTTATTTTAACTTTGCCCAAAGGAAACAAAACGTAAATAAGAAATTACGACTGGATATACTTGTGGTCTGATACATAGCTGTTGCAACAACATAGGAGTCTTTAAGTGAGTCAGTGGTGTGTTTGCTTGAAACTGGTCAACAATACAAAATGTTGTTAGTTATCCTTAATAAATTAAGTAACGAATTCCACATAGAAATCTATGTATGTACAGATCCTTTGTTTTGCGGGGAGACATTGTGATAGAGTGTAAGGGCGATGGGACTTGTAGATCTGAGTTCAGAGGCCACTTCTGCCACCTACCGGCTGAGTGACATAGACACAAGGCCACCTTCATGGCGCATGGCCCTGGGTAGCACTCAGGGCCCCATTCTCAGAAGGGCCTGGCACTTAGCTTAATGCTTTGCTATCATCATCTTGAAATTCTTAATAATTTTGAACAAGGGACCCAGGTCTGGCATTCTCATTTTGCACCAGGTCTGGCAATTTATGTAGTCAGTGCAACACAGACCAAATTCATCACCCCTCAACTCTCAGTTTCTGATTAAGATCAGACAACTGATTAGGGATTTGTCCATTTCATGAGGTTACTGTGGAGGTCTAATATGACGTAGAGCAGTTTCTGTGAAAGTATTTCATTATCCATGAAACTCGAAATCAATTAGGACTCTTTAATTGCAAGAGACAGAAAGCCCAACCAAAAGGAACATTGTAGATTCACAAACATGCAGTCTTGTGGAAGGAGATTTGGTGTCAGCTCTAGTGGTTTCCTGGAGCAGCTGGCTTGTACCAACCCTCCGGTTATTAAATGTTTAGGAATGTTGCAAACCAGATAATGGCATGTTAATAGCTTGAAATCCACCACAGTGAGAATGTTTGAAATCGAGAAATTGGCAAATACAACAAATCAGGGATATTCTTTCTTTCTCTTTCTTCTTTCCTTTCCTTCTCTGCTTTTTCTCTTTTTTCCTTGAGAACCCTTTATTAAATATGTATTTCCTTACCATTAATGTAAAGGCTCAACATATGCCGCTAGCATAATAGCTAAGAGCATAGAAACTGGAGCCAGATCACTCGCATCCAAATCCTTTCTTCTTCATCTGTTAGTGGCGTGACATTAGGCAAGTTCCTTAGCTTATCTGTGCCTCAGTTTCCACAATTATAAAGTCAAGATCATAACAGTACCCACCTCATAAGTTTGTTAGGAGGATTAAATGGATTATATTTGTAAAGTGCTTAACACTGTGCCTGTCCCATTGTAAGCAATACACAGTGTGTGTTTTTAAAAATAATAATAATAATATCACCTTAAACATATTTCTTTTTTTTTTTAACCTCACTTCTTCTGGGCTGCTCCCATTCTCACCGAGGTTTCCCCCCAGATTGTAGCGAAAAAGATACAGAGGAAAAGATCCTTTTCCCAGAAGTTTCAGTAACAAGCCTTCTTACTGCATCTAATTGGCTCTAAATGGAACACTCATGTTCTTCCTAGAACTAATTGCTACAGCCGGGGGACACTGATTGGCTGAAGCCTCTATACCTGTTGGGCTAAGTGGGAGTTCTCAGCACTCAGTTATCAAGGGAGAATAAATGGATACTGGGTAAAAGCAAAACCAACAGCAGCAACATACGAAAGTTATATATATACACACACACACATACACACACTCGCTCACGCACACACCTGCTATAAGCTCCTTGTGAATGTAATCTATTATTATAATCTATAGGTCCTACTCTGGAACATGAAATATTAATGTATATGAGTGTAATAAATAAAACCATACTAGAAGTCTATCTGCAGGACCCTGGGCCTGTAGTAACCTCTCTGAACTTCAGTTTCATTATCTACGTGTGGACATGCTAATAATGCCCAACAATTCCATGAGGAATGACTAAGCCTAGGTCATAATGCCATGTAAGATAAATAATATATAAAGGAAACATGTTAGAATAAACTAATAAATATCTTTTATTGAACTGTATGCTGAAGTTTGTGGGAAGATGAAAGAAAAAAAGTCATCCGTAACTTAGAAAATGAAATGACTAATTTATAATCCTTATTAGAAATTTGAGATACATGTCAAATTTGGTTATAGAGGGGAAAAAGAAAAAATCTTGTCTTCGATACTCACTTAAACTTTTAAAGCTATTAAATGTGTTCTAAAATTTGCTTCTCTTATCAGCGGGGATTGAGGATGTTTACAGGTAGAGGCGGGTAGTTAATTCTGTTTTACCTAAGCTGTTGTCCATCCAGATGGTGTTTTCGGTCTTCGCTTGTTGAAAGTACTTGAGATTTATCTCTCTGCTAAGTCTGCCCCCGGCCAAAAAAAAATTTATTTTGTTAATATATAAAAATTAATATTCATTTGAAAATCAAGTTTAATTAGAGTTAAAAGAAAGAACATTTGTTTTGAATTTCTGACAATATTTAATGTCACAATTAGTAATAATCGTATAAGGTGTAATAATTAAGTTCAATCTGCCTCTCTCCTTTCTAATATACTGAAGTCAGATGTTTCAGGGTAATTAGCTATTTGGTAGTCGTTTGGGAGATGAGCAACGGGGCTAGACATGTTTTGGAAATTAAGCTATCTCTCAGGTTCAAGGTCCCTCTGTCTGCTGATTGATCAGACTATTTTTTCAGACTGCCTTTTATTCAAAAAGAGGTTCTGAAATAGGAAAAAAGGAGGTATAAAATATAGGAGCTTTCATTTAAAATCTGAGATAATGTCCTATTTATATATTCTAGACTTGTCATGCTTTGTGGTTCTGCCTGTTGAAGTTACAGCGGCATCACCGCTAGCCTGTGGAGCGTGCTTATGGAAATTAGAAAAAGCGGCCACTCTGGACCATCAGAGCCACTGGGCCAGGGAGGCATGGGGCGAGGCTTCAGCTTCTTAAAAGAATGTGTTGGGGAAATGTTATTTAATCTTTTCCCAAATTCTTAACAGGGTGCCTTGAAAGAGACAGCAGAAGGTATTAGAATACATGTGTAATTGATGGGAGACTGCCATCGTCTCTTTTCTGAGTTCATGTTCACTTGCTCATACTATGGTTTCTGTGTTTTCAAGACTTTCCTTTTTTTTCTTTTTAAACGGCTTTATTGAGATATAAGTTGTATACCGTAAAAGCCACCCATTTTAAGTGTACGAGGCAGCGGCTGTGCAGTGCATTTACAAAGTCGTGTGTCGTCACTGCCGTCCAATGCCACAGCGTCCCCTTCACCCCAGAGTTAAACCTTGGACCCATTAGCAGTCCAAGACATTCCTTTTTGTGCCATATTTTCACACTCAGGGTTTGACCTTCATCTTCTCATAGGAATGTTTTTGTTTTCTTTCCGCCATACTTACGGCGTCCTGAGTAGCTCTTCGCTTATTAATTTTGAAGTCCTGGAAGCCTGTACTCTTCTGGGATTGCTTGGTTTGGGTTTTTTTGTTTTTGGGGTTTTTTTTTCCCCCTAAGTGTCTTAAGTGGGAAGGAGCAGATGGAGCTCCACAAATTTGGGAAGTAATCGGTGCCATACAGCACTTAGGCAATTGCTTTTATGTGAAAATGGCTGCGCTGAATCCATGTCAAGAGTGTAAAGCTTTCCTGACCTTCACTCCCGGCAGCCACCTCTCATGTGGACCCAGAGGAAGCTGCGAGACAGCATGTATCTGCATCTATCCGCTGTTTCAAACGTCTGAATGTAAACATTAGCACTCTGGAAAATTACGTGGATTTGAAACAATCCCTAGACAATTTTGGGTTGATAGAAAACACTTTTGACAGCTTGTGACAGATATAATCTGACATCTGTGTGTTTTAGACTCTTTAGAGGTGACCCATAATTATTTTCTAGCAGACTAAACATATTTTTTTTTAAAGATTTTATTTATTCGACAGAGATAGAGACAGCCAGCGAGAGAGGGAACACAAGCAGGGGGAGTGGGAGAGGAAGAAGCAGGCTCATAGCGGAGGAGCCTGATGTGGGGCTCGATCCCACAACGCCGGGATCACGCCCTGAGCCGAAGGCAGGCGCCCAACCGCTGTGCCACCCAGGCGCCCCCAGACTAAACATATTTTTTATCAGCGAAATGTCCACATTGCAAAGCACTTCTCATGTAAGCACTTTAAACCTACCTTTAGCTTTGTGCCGCGTACATAATTCTTCAAGGTCATAGCTTTCTATTAACAGCCCCAACCTAACCTAGATCTCCATGAACAGATAAGCTTGTGGTCAAAAGCGTGTCTCGTATTGTCTTTTAATTGTGTATACTGTTTTTTTAATGACGCTTACGACTTAAAGTAGCGTCACTCAAACGGGAAGCTCGAGCGGTGGTTAGGCCTGGTAGCTCCAAAGCCAGACAGCCCGGGTTACAATCCTCTGAGTTAGCCACCTGATCTCTGTAAAATCAGGATGAAGTAACAGGTGTATTTTAAGAATAAAATAAGATGGTCCATGTAAAATTGCGACTGAAATGTCTGATATCTATGAATTGTTCAGTAAACACCAGCTATTATCATCAACAGTATTGCCACTAAAGCTAAGAGAGCATAATCAAGTGGTAATTATTCTCAGAGGAGAATATGATTCATAAACATTTTATGTTTATGTAAAAAGACAAAGAAGGATAACATTGCTCTATGCCTCACACCTCACACACCTCACCTTTTTTTTTTCTTTTTCCAGTTCTTTGGCCCTTAGAGACAGAATCATTTCCTAGGAGTTCATTAAGTAATTAAAGATTAGTTTAAAATCAACATCCCTCTGAATGCTTTGGGCATCTCTTGTTCTGGAGGAGTCAGTAACTTTAGTGCATATTTTAAAAATTCTAATAGCAGGTCTCCCTTTGAGGAAAAAGTGCTTAACCCCAGCTCTAGGAAATGACAAGATGGGGGGCTCTCGGAGAAAGCCAAAGAAAGGAATACGTATAGGATGTACTTTGCACAGGGACACTGCAGCCCTGGGATGCCATTATGAATAAAAGCATGTTTTTCAAGTGGGAGCAAATGAATAACATAGCATTTGCTTTTGAAGACTGCTGTATTCACAGTATTGTGACATGATGTACTGAGAGGAAAATATAATTAATATATGAATTGAATCAGGCAAGAGAGAAAAAAGCCTACCCTGCTCGAATAAATGAGGAGAAGAGAAAGAGTTGAGGCAGTGTTGAATTTTTTCCATCTCCTGCAAGTGCTGTGGCTTCTTAGCTTGTTTTAGCTGATGTGTGGAAGGGAGAGAAAAACATTTGTAAGGGGTCGGACCTACCTTGTGACATTTTCTGGTTTGTGCTTCGAAACAATGAAGGTAAAATACATTCCTCCAATTGTCTGAATAAAATACAGTGGTTTTTTTTTTCAACATACAATGCTAATATGTACAAATACTAAGAAATAAGGGCTGCTGTTTGCCAGAGAACCGTTTCTTTTCCTGACACCAGCCAGGGAATCATCCTGACCTTTCTCCAGATAGGCCAGCAAATACACATAAATTTCCCACAGACCAAACCATTTAAACCATCTTCTACAACTCTTTCTCAGGACCTATAGCGAGTGAGCGTTGGTACTGAAAAGAACACAATAAGATTAATTTTTGAATGCTGACTCAGAATCAGAAGACGAAGAGTTTGCTAAATAAAGCGAGCAATAAAACAATGGCCTCAACCAATTGAGATCTGTAACCCACTAAAAGCCAGACCTGCACAAGCTGGTTTATGCAGAATTCAGTTCACTGGAGTTATTTATTAACCAAAACATCCCAGTTCCTGACGCCATACAGCAAACCAGCTTTGCTCGACGCTGATAACTCAGTTTCCTTTTCAGTTCACCAAGAAGTAGAAATGCAAACTTTGATTCATTTGTGGGCTTGGAGATGCACATTTGATAAACCGACTGTTTCACCTCTACTTTTACATTCAAAACGATCTCTGTTATGTTCATGATTGGCCGTTTCGTGACTGCTTTTCACACCTGTGCCCTGGCCATGGCTGCCTTGCCACCTTGTCACAGGTGACCTTCCCATTAACTCAGTCTCCATCTGTGTCTCTTCTCTTCCTATCCATGTCTATCTTCCTATAGCTCTGTAGGTCTTGGGGGCAAGTCCATACTTTTTGTTCTAGAGAAATCAAATCGAAAAGAATTATATTTTGTAAAAACAATTCCTTCTCAAGTTGCAAGGTAAATTAACTGCAGTTAGTACTGCTCGCACCAACTATAATGAAAACAAAAGCAAAAACACGAACTAAACTCCGTAAGAAATTGTATTTTTCAGGATGAAAGAAAGGTTTTCCTACCGGCCCCAACAAACCCTGCTTCCATGATAGCCTGCACGAGCCTGGTTTTTCTAGAAGTATACCCCACACTCCTTATGAAGCCCCTACTCCGTGCTTCTACCGAGGCGTCCCTGTTTGGGGTACAGCAGTGTAGTGGTGGTGGGTCTTCAACAAGTCCTCTGGCTACCGGTTTCTACATCACCCGGAACCAGAAGCAGGACAGCTTTTAAGAGCCCTTGACTCATCCCCTCGTAGCTCTTCTCTGACGAGATACGGATTTAGAATCAAACCATTCTCCCTATGAGGATGAGACATGGAGTCTCTGAGGGAACTCAGGTCCCCTGAGTCACCTAGGGCCTCAGTAAGGTTGGATCCTCAAGTGTAAGTTAATACGCTGGAACTCCCCAGGCAGCCCGGGTCATTCTGATGAAATTGTTCTGGCATGTGGCCAGGGACGGGGGACTGGTACGGCTCTCTGGGAGATCCTGATGTGCAGCAATGAACACAGCAGTGCAAACCTGAGCCAGGATTTGTTAGTTCAGAGATGACCGCTTCTCTGACCCTCTTAGCTTCTCATCAAGACTTCTCCTCTGCCCACCTCAGTCTTCTGCAGTCTGATAGCAGGCCCTCCTGTTTATATTGACATTTCTCTTTGGATGCCTATTATCGGTCAAAGAATAGAGCAGGGACTGTGGAGAACAGAGAAAGAGCGAGCTTAAGGAAATTATGGTGAATATAATAAATGTCAATCAGCCAAACAACCAATTTAGTGGTACCCCCAAGCCCAGTGAGCTCCTTTGTTAATTTCAGACACTATTGAAATACTGTTATTTGTATATATGCAAAGATATATTTAAATATTAAAAATAAACTAAATAATTTAATGATATAAATTAACTAAGGAAAGATACATCAAATTTTTTAAGGTAAGCCAATTAGAATAAAGGTAAACTAAAAAAATGAATGAATTTATTAGCTTAGGCCACACAAATGTACCAGTAATTAACAAAAACTGAGATTTAATTCCTTATTATTATAATCTTTGATCAAAAAAACTTTAATTTTATGGGATTATACAGTCTGTACACCTAATGTCTCTTGAGTTTGTACCTTTGATATTTCTGTACAAATATTATTTTCGGAAAGACACAGGATTTAATTATAAAGTGATCACCTTTATTAAATAACATAGTAAACCTGCTCATAGTCACTTGGCCCTTTCCTTAACTAAACCAATGTGTGTGCTTGCCCCAAGACATAAGGTGTGCCCATTAAGTGCAATTAAGACTAACGTCTGTGATCAACTGACGTCAGTCATTTGCATTACTTTGGAGCCACACACTCTAACTCACCATCTCAGATGTCCCCAGGTCAAGTCCAAGGTAATTGGCTAACTGCCTGCTGAGGTGTGACCATAAAGTCTTAGTCATGGTCTCTTTGCAACTTCCAATTTCAGCTTCTTTCTGCAGAATCTGTTGGTGTGTGAGCTCTCCTGCTAGTGCTTGGAGAGATTCACTCCTCCCTCCCCTGGGGCAGCACGTAGGACACTGCAGTGCATCATTATAAATGGAAACTCATTCTAACCCCACACTCGGAAGACATTGGCAAAATGTTTGCCTTGGTCCTTTGTGGAAACGGTCTTCTTGGTGAAATAGTGCAGTCTGTCCAGTGCATGCATTCAGCCTGGGCTCCTTAACTATGCTGTTAATAACTAAATGAGCTAATCTGCCTGGTGACTTGGAAGGGTTGAGAAATATTATCCTATGAAGGGTGCCCTGGCACTATTTCTCAGGCTGTCAGAGCCTCCGGGGTTAGTACAAAAACCCCTAAGTAAGACTGAGTTGCAGCACGGATGGAAGTGCTTTCAAAAACTCCCGAACTGGTTGCTGTTCTTTCTACGATTCATCTTACTCGTGCTCCAAAATAGAATTTGTAGGAGCAATGTTTACCCCAATTATTGGAGTACCACTACCACAGCTTTTCTTCTTAATGGTATTGTGGGTTTCTGTAAACCTATTTGTTCTTATAGAACCCATTTTCAATTTCATTTGCAGAAGACAAGTGCGCTTACAGATACACCCTTCACACCTTTCAAGTAAAATGAATTGGGATTGCTTTAGGGGAAAAGGAGTGGTATTGTTGGCTTTTATCTCAGAGCCCAGGGTTGTTGAGAGAGTGTCAACCGGACCCTTCCCACAAAACACAAAATCAGCGCCCAGAGTTTCATATTCCCAGTGATCCCCAAAAGTATCTGATGTTGATGAAGATGTAAAACAGACATTGGGACATGATGGGATTTTATGTCATCTTGTATGGGAGGTGGGAGCCACAGAGGGAAAACTGGAAGAAGGAATGCATTGATATAGCCCCTCCTTCAATTTGAAATCTCATATTAGTTTAAAAATAGAAATGTGCTCTTTGTATAATTATACTTAATAGAATTCTCAAATATAGACACAATACGTTATACTAATTAAAGTTGCTTTACTTTTGAATTGTTAGAATGGCAAGCTGGGGGATTTTAAGTTCATAGACTTTGCTAGTTTTAGAGGAGCAACGAAAATTTTAACAAAAGAAACCTTAACATTACAGAATCATTATGCTTGTAGATATTAGTAGAAGCTGCAAAATGTTTTTTCTATGGTTACTTTTATGAAAATGGGTGTTTTCTGTAAGCACTTGACATAAGATAGGTAGTATTAGTTCTTTCTACTTCTTCTGCATCTAGTATTTCTCAAAACAAACCCATCCTCATGGGTCTTTGAAAATTATTAGTTTGAGACACGTTCGTCTATTCTTTGCATGTTCATTTATTAGTTTGCATATTACAAACAGATTAGCATACTCCCCACCTCCCCCCCCAAAAAAAACCTGGGAAAATACAAGGCCTGCGAAAAGGAAGAGACATTAGAGCATTCTGACCTCAGCACCATTCTATTGCAGAGATAGCTGTCTGGAATATTGCTTGGGAAATTTATTTTTTCCAGCTTCTATGCAGGTCTTAAGATCACAGCACATGGAATAAGAGTACATCTTCTTCCAACAGCCTTTTCGTGTGCTTATTCTTTATCCCTCTCTGTCCAGAGTCACTTACCATGGTAAGGAGCACGTTATTATTCATCTCTTTAGGAACCAGCTGAGGCTACTTCATTTCCTACCCCATCAGGACAAGGCCCATTATATACCAGCCACCAGATTGATACCAACAGGGGGAGCCAAGCGCTCAATCTATCTTCCTTACCCTGGGGGAAATACCAGAGTGCTAAAGACAGCCTCCTGCTATGGCATTTGAAATTCATTCCGGTCTTCAGGGTACAAATTACAAAACTTGAATACTAGAATTCACATCACACGGTGTTCAGAAATATTTCAGGGAGATTTGGGGGATATTTGATGAAGTTGGCACTTTAGGCTGGGGTTCAGTTTGTGAGCCTTTTATCATAAATATTTTGTGCCATAATTCTAAAAATATCAACAGTTCCCCCCAAATCATATTGCCTTTTTTTTCTTTTGGAGGATTAAAAAAGGAATTTTCTGTTCTTCCCTCACTCCTTTTCCTCCATGTCCTTATTTTTCTAGGCCTTTTGCATTACTAGAGGGAATTATCATAATGACAAAGTATACCATCAAGTGTGGGTACAGAAAATAGACAAAGAAAAGAAGCAATAATTTGCTGGGGAGGAAGGAGTGTGGAAAAAACTATGCATGAGAGAATTATAGACACATACAGAACTACTTTTTCTATATCAGAACCAAAAGCAAATATGTTGATTTGTTCCTATAAAAATAGTGGTGAGACAGACAATATCTTTTCATACAAAATGCAGGTTAAATCATTTAATAATCATGGGCTCTGTGTTTGACACTCTCAGTATAATCTCTCTTCTTATAATCTTGAGATATGTGATCAAATATTTATCTGAATGTTTATCTGAATATTTGAAGAAAGTTCTAAAGACCTATCATTCCTTTTTATCAATTCCTGTTTGAATCTCATCTGCTCTGATTCATCCTTAAAAAACAAACTAGATCTGCAGTTATGGGTAGGTTTTCTGTCCTTTATAATGCACTGGTAGTGATAAGCTTAATTGGGAAGATATCCATTACAGATCAGAGAGTACATCCTTAAATTTCATTTCATCTGATTTTTTTCTATAAATCAAAAGGAGTTAAATGGCTCATTTTTTTGTTAATTGCTGATATATTTTTTTATGTAAAATGAAACTATGTAAGCATATATTTAAAGCAATAGTCCTTGGTCCTTTTTAGTAAGAACCTCTTTTCGATTTTGAGACCTCTTGAACTTCTGGCATTGATTTTTTGTATTTGTCAAACCTTTGCACTTCATGACCAATATTATATTGATAGAAAAGATGTTTCACTGAATCACCAGCCCTAAAAGAAAGAAAAAAAAATGTGTAGTTACCTGCTCTAGTAGTGAAAACAATATTGTAGTGAAAGACCCAGTGATTTTTAAAGAGTTAACGCACAATACAAATCACTGCACGTGATTATTAATTTTTGGATTCTTTGAAGGCATCTCAGAATTGTGCTGTTCTTCAGTATATTTAACTGGTTGAAGATAATGGCTCTCCTTTTTCTTGTCCCTACCTTAAGCACACTCTAAGCACATAATAAGTGCACGGTCAATACGTCACTTACAGCTTTTAGGTGTTAATAACATTGGTTCAAAATAGGGGCTGATGGAATTCATATGAAAACATTATATTCATGGTATATGTTTGCTGTTTTTAAAATCTTGCATATCATTCTTCCTTCAATCCCTTTTATGTGTAATCAACATGTGGAATTTTAGAATGATAGAGTTTTAAAGAAATTAGACATTATACAAGTATGAAGAGCCTTCTACGTTTCCTGATGCATACAACACTCAATCCATGGTAGCCCTTCATATCTATCTCCTTCAATGCTTCCCCACTCTCTGTCCCTGCAGATTACAAATGGGGATTTTAGTGAGACTGAAATTAGTTGTAACTTATTTACTTGATTTCTCGCTGAATTGATGACAAACTCCAGCTATAATCTAATATCCCTGTCTGCCACTTCAATCTCTTTTCATTCCCCATGTTGCTAGTAGATACATTCACCAGTAAAACTGCACCTAGTTACCCTTTTATTTTTCCCCATTTTTGCTTATTTTGAAGAAAACCCAAGTGATCAGAATAATTCATTTGTAGCCATAATTGATAATTACACTGCCTTCTTTGCACAGATAATCTTGAAATGGTTGCATCAGAGCCAAATCTATTTTATTGTGTTTCTTCCTTCTGTTTGGATTTTATATAAAGATTCAAAATGTCATTCCTCCCAATGAACAAGACTGATGGCCATAGAGACTCAGAAGGACAGTAAAAGAAGGAGGAAGTTTTGTATAAGAGGAACTCTTATCCGACCTCTTAGCAGGCAAATTGTACTGTCTCAGTGTCTTCCTACATGTACTTGTAATGTCACATGGAACATATGTTGCCGAGAAATATGCCCAAATCAATTCCATTATAAGACATGAATAGTGTTTTCTACCATGTTTTCTGTTGTCAAACAGAAACCTTTACTTATGCTTTTAGCTGGTTTCCATTTGGTTAAGAAGGCCTCAGCATTATGAATAATACTTTTTTAGCAGGGGTAGTGGGCACTTCTCATTCTTTTTCACATTTGAAACTCCTTCTATATTGGGAACTCCTCTATGCAATGAGCAAAATCAGCCTCCATTAGGAGAAGCTGCAAATACCACACACTTGTTTTCCTAGACTTCCTGGTATCTAGGACCCAGACTTACGAACTAGGTTGTACTAATAGACACTCCCAACTCAGACTTTGCATAAAGAAATGATGAAATGACATGAGAAGCAGGAACTATGTGGAATTAATCTTAATTATGACTGGTGGCAGGAGATTAGCAACATCCAATTTCAAGAAATAACTATTCTAGAAGCAACATCCATTATATAGTATTGATAGCTTCAGCAGTGAATGTGTGTCTGTGTCAGCAGCATGGGTGCATTCACCAGATGGTTCTGCGGCATTATTCAGCTCTGTTACTGACTACAAAACCTCCAAGTCTTATTTTCTGGAATCCTGGAGATTCCATGAATTCCACTCCCCACCTCTGCCACCCAATGTCTCTTTAACAAATTACCTTTACTGTTTAAATCACTCAGACTCTGATGCTTGAAAATAGGATCTGTGACTGGATAAAAAAAAAATATATATATATATATATATATATATATATATATATATATATATGTAATATACAATCTTAACATTCTTAATTTATTGTCTAATTGATAGTCATACAACAGGACTTTTAGGAAAGAGTAAGTGTGGGAAGAAATGCGTAATTGTAGATTAAATCACTATCAACTGACTGTTCACTAGGTATTAGTTTATGAGAGATGAGCTAGGAAAACTGAATAGGTGATCATAAAGCCACTCTCTGGCCAGGTCTCTGTAGAGTATTTCCATGTCCTAGCAGCCAGAATGATTTGGAAGGGTCATAATATGCACAGGCACCTTTTTGCTTATCTCTCTTTCAATAAACCCCCCCAAATCCACTACTTCCCTGGTGGAGAAAAATGTATGTATTAGAACTTGTTTCTTCTTTGGTTTCTGGGCTTAGTTCTATAATGAAAAATTCATGGTAAAGTTCAATGGTAAAATTCATAGAGCCATAGATGATCTACTTTCAGCCCGTCTTTTTTTTTTTTTTTGCTTTGCTTACTGTGTAAATAGCTGACACAAAGTAAATGTGCAATGAATATCTGTTAAGTAAAGATAGCAAACACTAATGTAGCACTTATGAGCCAGGTGTTCGCTTATATTAACTTACTTCCTCCTCATAATAACCTTCTGACATAAGCACTGTTATTATTTCCTGATTAGTCCTTTTTATTTGGGCGGGTGGGGAGAGGACAAGAAATGGACACATTGAAGGGTTAAGTAACTTTCCCAAAGAAAGTGAGCAGAAGTGATCCCAATTCAAGAAGGATGACTCTGGAGTCTACTTATTTTTTTTTTTATTCAGCTGATAGTCATTAAGCACCCACCATATGTCAGGCACAAAAATTCAATGATGAGTATATTATTTTGCCCTCAAGGAGCTCACTATATCAGAGAAATAGACATATAACAAATATAATTAAAGTGTAATTATTCTATGATAGAAAATATAAATGAGGTTTGTTGGGACACAAGGAGGTGATAAACTTTACTCTGAATGAAAGATGGTCAGGAAGACATCTGAGAGCAGAGAATGTTCCAGCTGAGATTTGAAATAATTTTTCATGAATATAGAATTGCATTCTAGGCAAAAGGAACACCTTATACAAAAGGTAAAATAGTATATTTGTGAATATAGCACGGCAAAATTGAGGCATGAAGCTGGAGATGTAAGCAAAGCCCAGATAATAAAGAAAATTCTATATTATGTTAAAGAACTATTATTTTATTCTAAGGCAATCAGGAGCCATTGAAGAAACGTTTTTAAATGAGAGAGTAAGATGAACAGATCTGCACTTAAGAAAGATGTTTCTGGCTCTATAGTGTTGAAATAAAGGGGGTCATATTTAGATGGTAGAAGAAGAGTTAGGAGACTGAAATAGATGAAATATACAAGGACTTACATGGGTCAGAAGTTTAAGGTAAAGAGAGCATTGACTCGAGAGATAATTAAACATAGAATTGCCAGGGCTTATAAATCTATTGCTTATTGGTAAGGAAGGGGTGGTAATGAAGAGGTAGAATTCTTCTGTCTCTCTATGTTGGTTTGCATTAATTAACATAAGATACATGTAGCCTCTGGTTTTCTTTTTCTTTAAAATATTTTCATTCTTCTTGCAAGCATTTTATTTGTAATAGCGGTGTTCCTTGAGACTCAAAGTTTTAGCCTCTTTTATTGTGCTTTTATGTTTATTTATATCCTTGTGCCACTTTGGTTTTAAGATGCTTTATGTCTATGTTGGATTGAAATATTGTATACGTATGTATATCTTTAACACACATCTACATAAAACTTCTAGAGGGCATCCTTTACTGCAAATTGAATGTTTTTATGTATCCTGCTTTTTTAGTTTGTCAAATAAATATTGTTCTTTATATAACTAATACGTTTGATGGCCCAGTTGAGAGTGCATCTTTTATATGTTCCTTTTATGAATCTTCGGCATTTTTGGATGCAGGGATATGGCTCCATAAATAATATTTTTTGGAAAGAAGAGGACAGTCAGAGTTCTAGCAGTTAAAGCTGACATGGCTTATTCAGAAACCTCTTTTTGAAGTCAAATATTTCTACTTTAAAATCAAGTATTTTTTATTAGAAAAGATAAGTTTTGCTCTTAGCAGCTAAATAAGACCAAAGCATAATTATTTTCAGTGAAAAAAGTTGAAATTAATTGAGTAATAATACTTCTCTCAGAGATTTATGTAATAAAACTACTTAATTCATGTACCTGTATTTATTACAAATCTTGCGTCAAGAGAATTTCAAGCTGAGCTTTTTTATTCCATTAAATATATATGTATATATTTTTATATATTGCACAGATCCAGAGATAGACAGATGGATAGATAGATGATTGATAGGCATTTAAGTAGATTGAGATATAATTGTAGAATCTTTTGTTAAAACAATTCTGACAATGCCTAGTACAATGTGATGGAGGTAGTTGTTTGGTACTTAGGAGCTGTTGGTTGAATAAATACATAAGTGAAGCTATGTAAGAGCACTTATGTTTAGGGATGCAATGATTTCAAAGGAAAATGTCATCACATTACCTTTTTAAGTTTCTTTTAATGTTTTGCATCATCAGTCTCTTCGGATCTGACAAGCCAACTAGTACATGCTCATAGCTTTACTATTGAGTCAAATAAAAGTGGAGGCTTCACTTCTGAGTATATTGAGTTATACAAAGAATCAGGACTTGCAATCACCTTGATTCTGCTTTCCCCTTGACATCGTTCCCTATTTGTATAGATTAAAAATTAGGATAAAGTATTGTCTTTCACTGTCATCATAAATAACTTAATTTCTTCATGTCATAGTAATTCTGCTCAATGCATTCTGCTGTTTCTAGATGATGCTTGACAACACTTCAATTTCGTCACTCAATGAAACCAATTCACTAAAAAAAAAAATACAAACTGGTCCGTTTAGCACCATGAAGATCTTTTTTTTTTTAAGATTTTATTTATTTATTTGAGAGAGAGAGAGAGCATGAGCAGGGAGGAGGAACAGAGGGAGAGGGAGAAGCAGACTCCCTGCTGAGCAGGGAGCCAGACACACAACTCTCCATCCCAGGACCCTGGGATCATGACCTGAGCTGAAGGCACGCCAGCACCATGAAGATCTTTTTATAAAAAGGCTATTTGAAAATATATTTTTCTGTTTTGAAAGGTTCTTTCCCTTTGTGTATATTTGTTGTCTTTGTGCATTTTTGGTTTCTTGGTACAGGCTTCTCCTCCCTCTGATGATGCCACTTACTCCTCGTAGCATCACCGCACTGCCCATATTCATCCATAGATGTTCTGATCCCTTGCAATGTTGTCAAGAGGCCTCTTTCTGAGAATACTGTGTAAAGTGATTGACATGTTATTGTTATACACATCAGCTTCAGTAATTTCACCAACCAATTATGAAATGTTCAGTATCAAAGACTGTTAGCTAAAATACCAAAAAATAAAAACCATAGGATTGTGTGGAAAAATTTTAGAATCTCAATTTTTAAACTAGATTTAAAATTATAAAATTTTCACACTCTTGGAAAAAATGTGACTATTTGCCCATGCACTTAACTCCTTGATATTTAAGGCCAGCGGTGTAGGGGGGTGGGGGGGAGTCATCTATCTGCCAGGATGCTAAACATTGAGATTTGAAGATGCATGAGTTCAGTTAAATGAGAGGTTCATATTATCAAATAATGATTGTGAAATGTGTTAAGTAGATAATAAAGATGTGTACTAATAGGATGGGAATATGACAACAACAAAAAAAGAAGCAGGAATAAGTAACTCTCTATAGAAAAGTCAGGAAGGTTTTAAACAGAAAATAATTTTTGAGGCATGATTTCAAAAATGTATAGTGAATGTAGAAAAGCCTTAACCTGAAGCTTAAACCCTAGGGAAATCAAATTTTACATTATAAATTTTTAAAGAAAATTTTTAGAAAATAAAGAAAAAAACCCATGGCAAAAGAAACAGGTTTGAATTTGAACATATTCAAATCTAGAGAAACACAATATATTAACCAGAAATCGTTACGTTCATCACTTAAAAGAAAGAACTGCTTATTCTTTCAAACCTTGAATCTGCTGACAGTTTTGCTAACATAAATAGCACATTTTTGGCATTGTTTATGTCTGTTTGACAAAGATGCAAATAGCATTAATACAACATAACTATTTCTAGTTTTATTAAAAATGAGATTAGTGATGGGTAAAATAGCTGAATTATTGACATGGAGCATGAACTGTTTTTTCCATTGTAGTGAGGCAGTTACCACATACTATTCTGCCAAATTTTTATCACATGTTTTTCTATTGGGTATACTTCTAAGAATCACAATCATAGTGAGTCACCATAAAAAAAATTGGTCCTCTTCTTTCCTTACTCATTATGCTAGAATGAGTTTGAATTTTTATTGGTAGAAATGTACAACGCCTTTTCCTGTAATGATAATAACAATGGCAAGTTGGGTAGGCAGAATGTGAAGTCTTTCCTGTGGTGGAGAAAACTTCTTAGAAGTGCCTATCAAGGGTGCCTAGGTGGCTCAGTCAGTTAAGCAGCTGCCTTTGGCTCAGGTCATGATCCCAGGGTCCTGGGATTGAGTCCCGCATCGGGCTCCTTGCTCGGCGGGGAGCCTGCTTCTCTCTCTGCCTGCTGCTCCCCCTGCTTGTGCTTTCTCTCTCTCTCTCTCTCTGATGAATGAATTGATAAAATCTTAAAAAAAAAAAAAGAAGTATATATCAAGGATAGATTTTTGTAAGATACTTGTCTAACATATGAGCTGACATCAGATCGGTGAGAGCCATACAAACATATTATTATGCGATTGTGGCATATTCTCTCCTTTAGATTCCAATATTAGAGCACATATATATCTGTTTTTCTTCCTATAAATGGATGAATGAGATTTAAAAATAAAAAGACTTTAAGTGTGACTTAGTGACTCACCCAAGATTACGACATACCTAGTAGAGGAGGGAGTTAGGACAAAGTCCCCGTTTCTGACGCCTGGTTGATCCAACTTGTGAACAAAACTGCATTTTGTCTCTTGCAGCTTGAACTACATTTGAATTTAATATTCAAGAACCCATTTTATTAATTGTTTTGTATGAATTTCTGTATGGTGTTCTTGCCAGAATTCTATATTACATTTTATTTGTGTGATTTGATTTCTCCTGAGCATTATGATGATCCATCCTTTTAACTAACCCTGTACTTTGTTGACACCAGCAACTGAAAAGAATGAAAGTCAGATTTAAAATCCAAACTAAACTAGTTGCAAAACATGAAACAGTAATGAGAGAAATAAAATCTTGGCATATTTTAAGACAGACTTTATATAAATTACAGCAACCTGGGGGCAGTAAAATTGATGCATTGACACTAACATACCAAACTAATGCAGTAATTACAGTTCTGTTTAGTAATAGTACGTAAGTAGAAACTTAAAACTCTAAATTTATGTATCCTCATACTGTTTATGTTGTGCCATCTCCTATAAGAAAATATATTTAGATATGATAGGCATGGATTGTTTTTACTCAAGTAGATACATGTTCAGTATAGAATGCCCAGAAAATAACTTTCAAAATATGTCAAAAATACTGTGTTTTACTCCCAATATTTGCATTTGTCTTTCTCAACATACAGATTCGAATCACTAACTCTATTCTTTCAGACTGATGACAGCACCAAGTATAAGAAACTAAAATTTCTATAGGTTCCAGGCAGGTTTTATATAAAAAATGTCAACTTGGTGTTACTTATTAGTGAACGATGGGCACAGTGACCAACTGAAAAGGACATGTCCCAACTAAAAAGGTTGGCCATTACTTTGTTCCAGCAAGCAGCTCACATGTTGGAATATGAACCCAGTGTTGTCAGATCTTTAAAGCTTACAAAAGCAGGCAGGAATCTTGATTTTTGTAGGTATTGACTAATTCCAAATTTACAAACACCAATTGGGCGAAATAAGCATGTCTCTGTGCCATAGTTTGTCACGTGGAACTCTAAGTAGAGACATGATTCTATAGTAATGATCATGGTGCCCTTCAATAAGGACCTTGGTACTGGTCAGGTTCCCACTGTCCTTTACTCTTTCATTGTCTGTTTATTCAGTATCATAAGAGAGCCATAGAATGTTTCCATTGTATCTTTACAGATGGAAAGACTTCTCACAGTTGTAAACAGTTGTCTCGGAAAGAGTTGTTATTTGTGCTCATGCATTTTCAATGATTGTTACTGTTCCCTACAGCCTAATGTTACTGATCTCCTTACATAAAACTTGATTATGCAAAGCTTCCTATTAAATCAAATTTTGATTATTTGAATTTAAAGAAAGGATATGGATTATTTGTTTCCTATACTCTCTCTTGAGAAAGTAAAGTACATGACTTGCTTATTGTTCTATCTCTTTTCCAGGACATTCTCTGGCAAATAGAAAATTGAATGAAAACAATTTATTATAGAAGTTTGCTAGTTTAGTCATCCACTTTTCCTTAGCACAAATTATGTGGCAAGCATGTTATTAAATATCATTTTATACATGTGGATTATTAACTCAGGATAGAAAACCATTCTGCTTCAGGGAAAAAATTACACTGGTATTCAATTTAATGAGATACAATCTACATTTTTTTCAGCTTTATTGAGGTATAGTTAACAACATTATAAGACATTTAAAGTATACATCATGATGATTTGATATATGTATACATTGTGAAAGGATTTCTAGCTAATACATCCAATGAAATATAATCTACATTCTAAAGTATAAACCTATATTTTGCCTTCAATTCTCTGTAGAACTTTTAGAAAGATGCCAACTTTTTTCTTAATTCTCCTTCCTAGAAAAGCGTGAGATCAGATCACACTATATTTCTTGAAGTATATGTCTGACGGCCTCTTGGTTAATCAGAACTTTTACCCCGTATACCAAATACCCTTAGGAGGAAAAAGCCACACACTATAAATCCACTAGCAAAAAAACCCAAAAACAAAAACAAAAAAGTCAAGGTCTCATTAATTAATTTTAAACTTACTGTTGGTTTAAAGGATTAGAATTTGACAGCTCAAAACTATTTAACTTTGTGTAAAAAAAATGAGTGCTCCTATTTGATGAATAATAATGGATCTTTGCTCACCTGACTATTCTCTACAAAGGCAAATTTTTTAAAAATCATATCTCAAAAATAGTGTTTGATGGTCAAGTAGATGAAACTGAACTCCCAACGTCAAACGAGTTCAGATTCACGTGTTCTTAAAGAATCATCTCTTCGTATCCTTATGTTTTGATGTTAAGATTTTTAGCAATATGCCAGCTGACTCATATCAATCAGTCAGTCAGTCAGTCAGTCATATGCTTGTATCACAGCACATTCTATAGTATCAGCAGGACTGGATCACCAAAATAAACAGGGGCTTCAAAGCATCCAGTTCAGCCAGGGTCACCTGTGCTAACTTAACCAAAATCAAAAATAGCCCCACGTGGGAAGGGAGAGAGAGACATGCTAACATAATATGATCTGTTTATATTGGTTATATTTCTCATGTGAACACTGGATGTGTCATCAAACTAGATGGCCAACTTGAAGACTATAGTGTCTTTCTGTAACATGAAAAGTTGGCTTATAAACAGCAAAATATATTTTTTTCATCAAGGATTTGCATTTTCTTCTTGAGGTATCTTTCTCATGTTGTTGATTACTAAGGGCAGTAGGCAGAATAATGGCTCCTGAAGATATCTATGTCCTAATTCCCAGAATCTGTGAATATATAAATTACATGGCAAAGGAGAATTAAGAATGCAAATAAAATTACAGCTGCTAATCAGCTGACCTTCTGACAGGGAGAGAATCCTGGATTATCCAGATTGGCCCAATACAATCACAAGGTTCCTTAAAAGTGGAACAGGGAATTGGAAGAGAGAATCAGAGATGGTAGTGTGAGAAAACCTCAGCCTGATAGAAGAGTGGGGCCATGAGCCGAGGAAAACGAGTAGTCTCTAGAACTTCAAAAGGCAAGGGAATAGATTCTCCCCTAGAGCCTGCAGGAAGGAATACATACCTTCTAACACCTATCAACACCCCCAGTCAGGGCTTCTGACCTACAGAACTGTAAAATATTAAGTTTGTGCAGTTACAAGGCACTAAGTTTGTGATAATTTTAATTTTTTCATTAATAAAAAAAGTTAAAATTTTTAGACTTTTCTTAAAACATTGTATATTTCTTTATTCATTTATTTTCAGGAGGTAATCCACAGCAGCCAGGTCGACATTTCAAGAAGCAGCCAAGAAATGGAAAGAAATGAACAAGAAGCTTCCAAAACACACAAAAGTGATGTTCGTGGAACAGAAATGGTAACTACTTAGAACTACCTAGAAAAACAATACTTTCCAAACAGTTTATAAACCTGTGTAGAAATTCTGACCTCGTTGTAAGCAGTTGCTTTTAATGTCCTTTATGTGTTTAATACTAATACATATCAGTGTCTATTTCCACACTTAGGAATTGACATGCTTAGAAAAATAAAATGAGCATCCTAAAAATATAAGTGTACTTTAGATGTTAATTCATATATATCCTGTTATAGCAGGAGCCATGCATTAAAATAAGGGATAGAAGTTTAATTAGCATCTCTCAATGTTCACTTGAAGTCTTGAAAGAAAAACATTGTGAAATGAAGAATATATGTACAGTACTAAGATAACTGACTTCTTAAAAACAATTATTTATTTAAAATTATCTTTAAATATAGGCCTCTCATCTTAAAAAGCACACTGAGGGAATAAGCCAAGCTTCTCAGTTCCATCAGTATGTTCAAGAAACAGGTGAGACTTTGTTATTATTTGACCCCAATATACCTTTCTCCTGCTGATGTGTCTGTGTTTGAATGGAAGCCTTCCAAAGCACAATCCCTCCCACTGAATATATTTAGTAACTATGACTCATGGTCCCAAAGGGGACAGAGTAGTATTTCTATATATAATTAGGTTCTGCGTGTGGTAAAAGATGCAATAAGCTTCTAAAATAGTTCACTGCCCATCAGCCTTATGAATTTATCCTAAAAGCCTAGAAGGTGATACGCCAGCCACCTCTGAATTGCTTTTTGCCTCGGGGACCTAGAATAAAACTTAATGTTTATCAAACTCCCTGAGAACAGAAATGTTATCTCGATTGTAATTACTTTTAATAACAGATTTAAACACTTATAAATTCAGTTTTGCAGCCTACAGATATGAGATTAAACTACAGACAAATCTGTGCGAGTTTGCATGAGACCCATACAGGTTGTCTTGCCTATAAAAGGGGAATGAAAAGTTTTGTTGCCTAGAAGAGCTAAAAGGGAAGATTTAAGCCAACTGTAACCCAATCACTACTTGGTTCTATCTATTTTGGCTTTATTTTGGTTTTCCTAAATGAAGTAGGTCTTCCTTTTCTGTTCTTCTGCTGTTCTTTTCTTATTTTATAACTTTTTATTTTTTCCTGAACATGAAGGTAAAACATGCTTACAGAAAACTTGAAAAATATATGCAATTAAAATAAACAACAGTTCCATCACTTATGACTTCCCATCCAGAGATAACCACCCCCACTGTTCTTCCTATATTTCTTGACATACATAATTGAAAAGTGCCATATGTACCATTTTTATTTAATGCACATTGTGAGAAGCTTCCCATAGCATTACAATTTCCTTCTCAAACATAATGTTTATTTGTTATATAACATCCCTGGTATTCTTTCCTGTTTGTAGTCATCGATACACCTGAGGATGAAGAGATTCCGAAGGTTTCAACTAAGTTTTTAAAAGAGCAATTTGAGAAGTCTGCCCAGGAAAAGGTCCTTTATTCTGACAAAGAGATGACCCCAGCCAAGCAGATTAAAGTAAGACAATTTCTCTACATAGAAATATGTTAAGTGTAAAACCAGATGTAAACGCATTTCAAATTATTGAATGTTTGATGTGGTTTTTCAACTAAATCCTGAGCCAGTACTCTTCTGTTCCAGAAGAGTATTCTACATGAGAAAAGCAGTAGAGTTAAAACTTTTCTCACTAGAAAAAAATGGCAAGATTATATGTGCTCTAAAGTTTAATAACTAGCATTAGATAAAATAATAAAGTCAATTTTAAATGTCAGATACTGTGCTTAAAATTCCAAGGAAAACAAAACAACCCTCAAAAGTACTTTAAGACTTTTATTGTTTCCCTCTAGATTACTCAGCATAGCATATTAAGCAAAGGAGGAAGAATAATCAAGATTATGTGTAAATGTTAAAACACTGAGCTGTTGATGTATTGAATGGGGAATATAACTCTGAAAGTGCAATGAATTATAGGAAAGATAGTAACAAGCACTAAATATTGCTCCTAAGTAGGTCTCTCAAAGGAGTCTATCATCTGTTTCCAATGGAGATATCGTAGCAGGTGGACAGGTGAGGGGTGGTGCCTAAGAAGTCTTCACCACTACACCCATTTTTATAAGATTTGACTTTCTTTCCCTTAAAGATCGGAAGTGAATGTGAAGAGACTTTAAAACCATCATCAGTTGTGGGTACCTCTTCCACTTCCTGCATGTCGACCCGCCAGAGGAAGGAAACATCAACCACAAAACACAGTGACCACAGTGCCACTTCCTCAACTCTGGTACAAGTTAATGCCACTGCTATGGGAAAGACAGAAGAATTTCCTCCTCCCCCACCTGATATATTTCAAACTCCAATAGATGTGACAGCATTTTCCCAGTCCCCTGAATTCCCCAACCCTCCTAGAATACCACCAGTACCCAAAGAATTATATTCTAAGCAAAGAAATTTGTACGAATTAAACCGTTTATATAAACACATGCATCCTGAGTTAAGAAAAAACTTAGAAAAAGATTATATCAGTGAGGTTTCTGAAATTGTCTCTAGTCAGGTGAACCCAGGGAGCTCAGTTTCAGCAGATGTGCAACAAGCCCGGTATGTTTTTGAAAATACAAATGACAGTTCCCAAAAAGCTCTGAACTCAGAAAGAGAACACTTGGAGTTGGATGAAATTCTGAAGGGAGAGGTGCAGTCTATGAGATGGATCTTTGAGAATCAGCCTTTAGATTCCATCAATAATGGCTCTCCAGATGAAGATGATATCAACAAGGGCATTGCTGATCAAGAAATCATTGCTGGTGGTGATGTGAAATACACCACATGGATGTTTGAAACCCAACCCATAGATACACTAGGGGATCATTCTTCTGGCACTGAAGAAAATGCTGAGAAAATTCCTGAGCTAGCCAGAGGAGATGTCCGCACAGCCCGGTGGATGTTTGAAACAAAGCCATTAGACTCAATGAATAAAATGCATCAAGAAGAATCGTTGGTAACTGCCGCAAAGGACATAACTGGTGGGGATGTCAAGACTGTGAGATATATGTTTGAAACTCAACATCTGGATCAGCTTGGACACCTTCATTCAGTGGATGAAGTTCACCTATTGCAACTCAGGTCTGAACTCAAAGAAATTAAGGGAAATGTTAAGAGAAGTATAAAATGTTTTGAAACTCAACCATTATATGTAATTAGAGATGGTTTAGGTCAAATGTTAGAAATTAAAACTGTTCACAGAGAAGATGTTGAAAAGGGAGATGTGAGAACAGCACGTTGGATGTTTGAAACACAGCCCTTGGACACAATTAACAAGGATATCACAGAAATTAAAGTTGTCCGAGGAATATCCATGGAAGAAAATGTCAAAGGTGGGGTGAGTAGGGCCAAGTGGTTATTTGAAACTCAACCTTTGGAGAAAATCAAAGAAGAGTCAGAAGAGGTCATCATTGAAAAGGAAACAATAATAGGTACAGATGTCTCCAGAAAATGTTGGATGTTTGAAACGCAGCCATTAGACATTCTAAAAGAAGTTCCTGATGCAGATCCTCTAAGATCTGAAGAGATAATAGGTGGTGATGTACAAACTACTAAGCATCTATTTGAAACACTTCCAATAGAGGCTTTAAAAGATAGCCCTGATGTAGGAAAACTTCAAAAAATTACTGCCTCCGAAGAAGAAAAGGGGGATGTTAGACACCAAAAATGGATTTTTGAAACCCAACCTCTGGAAGACATTAGAGAAGATAAAAAGGAATACATACGAACAGTGAAACTTGAAGAAGTTGACAGAGGAGATGTAAAGAATTACACACATATCTTTGAATCAAACAATTTAATGAAATTTGATGCATCACATAAAATAGAGGTGGAAGGAGTCACAAGAGGTGCTGTAGAGTTAAACAAATCACTCTTTGAAACAACACCACTATATGCCATTCAAGATCACCTTGGAAAATATCATCAAGTCAAGACAGTCCAACAAGAAGAAATCCTAAGAGGTGATGTAAGAAGTTGTAGGTGGCTTTTTGAAACAAGGCCCATTGACCAGTTTGATGAAAGCATTCATAAATTCCAGATAATTAGAGGAATATCTGCTCAAGAAATACAGACTGGAAATGTGAAATCTGCTAAATGGCTATTTGAAACCCAACCTCTTGATTCGATTAAATATTTTAGTAATATGGAAGAAGTAGAAAGTAAAACTGAACAAGCGACAGATATTGTTAAAGGGGATGTTAAAACTTGTAGATGGCTTTTTGAAACCCAACCAATGGAGTCTCTTTATGAAAAAGTTTCATTAGTGACTGGCAGTGAAGAAATTCATAAGGGAGATGTCAAAGCCTGTACCTGGCTCTTTGAAACGAAGCCACTTGATACCATAAAAGCTGACTCCGAAGCAACAGTCAAACTGCAAACTGTAAAACAGGAGGAGATCCAAGGTGGGGATGTTCGTACAGCATGCTTTCTTTTTGAGACCGAAAATTTGGACAGCATACAAGGAGAGGAAGGAAAAGAAATCAAGGTCATGGAAATGGATATCCAAGCTGGGGATGTTTCCAGCATGCGGCATAAGTTTGAAAACCAATCTTTAGATTCCATAAGTTCCAGTTCAGAGGAAGTTTTGAAAAAGATCAAAGCCCTAAAGACTGAAGATATTCAGAAAGGCAATGTTTTAAATTGTAGGTGGCTTTTTGAAAACCAACCAATTGATATGATAAAAGAGAGCCAAGAAGGTGATGAATTAGTTAAGACAGTGACAGACATACAAGGTGGGGATGTAAGAAAGGGATGCTTTATTTTTGAGACTTTTTCTTTAGATGAGATTAAAGAAGAATCTGACTGTATCAGCACCAAGAAAACAATTACTGAAGATGTAATGAAGGGTGACGTAAAAAGCTACAGAATGCTCTTTGAAACCCAGCCACTCTATGCAATTCAAGACCGAGAAGGGTATTATCATGAAGTGACAACAGTTAAAAAGGAAGAGGTAATTCATGGAGATGTACGAGGAACTAGGTGGCTTTTTGAAACAAAGCCATTAGACTCAATTAATCAGTCAGAGACTGTGTATGTTATTAAATCTGTCACCCAGGAAGACATTCAGAAGGGAGATGTTAGTTCTGTCAGATACAGATTTGAAACCCAGCCACTGGATCAGATTTCAGAAGAATCACATGGTGCTAGGCCCACTGTGGACTCTATTCAAGGTGGGGATGTAAAGACAAGTAAACAATTTTTTGAGTCTGAAAACTGTGGTAAGAATACTTATGTAAGAACAGTAAGTGTCAATGAAATACAAAAGGGCAATGTTAAAACATCTACTTGGCTATTTGAAACCCACACCATAGATGAGCTGAGAGGAGAAGGGTCAGAATATGAAAATATCAAAACAGTCACCCAGGAAGATATGCAGAAAGGTGATGTTAAGCAGGCAGTATGGCTTTTTGAAAATCAAACTTTGGATTCTATTAAGGAAGCAGATGAAAGCACCACAAAAATCATCAAGGAGGAAATCCCTTCTTCTGATGTCAAGACAACTACCTGGCTCTTTGAAACTACACCCCTTCACGAATTTAATGAAAAGAGGGTAGAGAAGGTAGAAATTATTGGCAAGAGCGTTAAGGAAACGTTAGAAGAACTCTACTCTCAAAAAGTGATTGAGGCTCCTGGAATCATCATTGAAGCTGATGAAGTTGGGGATGTTCGAATGGCAAAATACAAGCTGATGAATCAAGCATCTCCTGAGATACAGAAAGAAGAAATTATCAGGGTTGACCTCCGAAATATAATGGTGAACCTGCTTTCCAAAAGAGACTGTACAAAAAGGGAGATTCGGGTTAGTGAAGAAGAGAAGGGAAATGTTAATTTGACCAAAACTCAATTATTAAACAGATCAACAGAATTTCATGCTGAAAAAGAAGAAATAGTGAGTGGTGATGTACAACAAGCAATAAAAAACCTGTTCTCTGAGGAAAGATCTGTAAAGAAAGGCATTTTAATTCAGGAAGATGAAAGAGGAGATATTAATATGACTATCTATTGTCTTCTTCATGAAAATGCTGGTGACACAGTTGAGCGTGAAGAAGTAATAGGAGGTGATGTAAAACGTACCATTCATAATTTGCTATCTTCCATATCAAACAATAAAATATCTGAAAGGGCTAAAATCGATGCCTCCGAGAGGGGAAATGTTCAGTTTTTCACAACATGCATAGAAATTGGAGCTTTGGATTATCTTAAACAACTCCAGACGGGGTCAAGTGAAACACTGACAGCTAGGAAACAAGAAAGAGAGGAAGAAATAATTGGTGGCGATGTGGAGGGTACAAAACTGTTACTAAAGAAAAGGCAGTCTCAGGTTGAACGTACTATTAATGAAACTGACATCATTCCAGGAGATGTGCATAATACAGTTAAGGTTTTTATGACAGAGCCTCAGACAACATTTTGCAAGACACCCAAAGAAGAAATTATAAAAGGTGATTTGAAATCAACCCTAAATTCCCTCAGCCAGGCCATAAATCAGAAAACAGTGGCTAAAACAGAAGAAATTATAAAAGGTGACATGCTGGCCACACTCAAGTCACTAAAGGAATCAAACCACCAATGGAAAGAATCTAAACAGCCCAATGCCATCCCTGCTGACATTGAAAAAGCTATTGAATGCCTTGAAAAGACCACAAACACAAGAACAGAAATCCTGAAAAAGGAGCTTATCCGAGATGATCTGGAAATATCATTAAGGAATCTGAAAGAAGCACAGAGAGCTTTCAAAGAGGTAGATAAAAGAGGTGTAATGAAAGAAGATGTGAAAAGTGTGATGGGAGGATCCTCAGAAGAGCAGAAAACAAAGATTCATCAGGTGGCTGTCCAGAGGGACACAAAAAATGTTCTTCAGCCAAGACCAGGACCATTTGAGCCAGCAGCCAGGTGGCAAGGGGGAGCAGACATTTCTAATCAAACTATAGGCAAAAATTATCATGGAAATTTAATAGAAGAAAGAACTGAAGTTACTCTTCCAAAAGCCCCCAAAGGCACTGTAAAGATTGTCGTAGATCGTGAACACAACAATGATGCTCTTGAGAAAAGCCTTAGAAAACTATCTAATCCACACCACAGAGCTATTAACAATGTGTTGGAATCAGGGGACAAAATGGGTGTCTGGATTGACACCATAGCAGAGCAGCAGCTTAGTGATGAACATGTGAGCAGACAATTGACTTCAACTATGTCATCTGAGGGAAATCTAAAAACTAAGGAATCAGAGACTGTGAGAGAACAGAAGACTGCTGTCTTTAACTGTACTCAATCTATCGATAAAACAGTAGGAAAGCAACAGACTCAAACTTGCAAACTGAGGAAAGACCACCAGCAGACTGAGTCTTTCTCTGTAAAGAGTCCTAAAATTACCAAAAACACTAAAATACCAACAGATAAACAAAGCCCTAAGCCCAGTCCAACCCGGGGTCTGGTCAACATGACAGTTGGGGAAACTTGCAAAGTTTCAGAGGACTTTCAGAAGCAAACTTTGTTAGAGCAAGAAATACAATGTTCTAATAAAGATATAAAGAAAAAGAACATGAACCCTCAGCCAACTTTGCCTACAGATCAAGACATATCAAAT